>NC_050452.1:15582777-15767560 GCF_903995425.1 Onychomys torridus | reverse complement strand
TATGGTTTTATATATATATCTCAAAATAAGCAAGAAAAACCCACACCACAAGAAATAAGAGGAAAATAAAAAAAACAGATGTGTTTCTTGATACATACCACCTGCCAAAGTTAAATCAAGATCATAGAAGCACTTTAAATAGATATACAACACCTGGTGAAATATAAGCAGCAATTAAATGTCTCCCAACAAAAAAAAAGCCCAGGCAAAAATAGTTTTAGAAAGAATTCTCCCAGAATTTCAAAGAATATTTGACTCCAATACTCCTCAAATTATTCCACAAAATCGAAACAGAAGAAGCACTGTGAAATTATTTTTATGAGGTGACATAACTCATACATAACTAAACCACATAAAGACCAACAAAAAAGAATTAAAACCCAATTTCCCTTATGAACATAAATATAAAAACTTTCAATAAAATACTTGCCACCCAAATCCAAGAAACATGAAAAAAAAAATCAATCACGAAAAATTTTGCTATGAACATAGTTGAGTATGTGTCCTTGTGGTTTGATTGAGCATTTCTTGGGTATATTCATAATAGCCAGAACCTGGAAACAACCTAGATGCTCCTCAACCAAAGAATGGATAAAGAAAATGTGGTACATATATACAATGGAGTATTACTCAACAGTAACAAAAGAAAAAGAAAAACAAAAACAAAAAACAATGACATTATGAAATTTGCAGGCAAATGGATGGAACTAGAAAATATCAGTTTTAGTGAGGTAACCCAGATTCAGAAGGACAGACACGGTATGTACTCATAAATGGATACTAACTATAAAGCAAAGGATAACCAGACTACAATCCACAGCTCCCGAGAAACTATCTAACAAGAAAGATCCTAAGAGGTTCACATGGATCATCCTGGGAAGGGGAAATAGATGAGATCTCCATGAAGCCTTCATCCAGGTGGAAGCAGATGCAGACCTCCACAGCCAAGCACCAGGCCAAGCTCCAGGAGTCCAGTTGAAGAGAGAGAAGCAGGATTCTATGAGCAAGGGGGCATCAAGATCATGAAGGGAAGCCTACAGAAACAACCAAATCAAACTAGTGGAAACCCATAAACTTTAGACCAACAGCCATAGAACCTCCATGGGACTGGATGAGGACCTATGCATGACAGTTGTGTAGCTTGATCTGTTTGAGGAGCCCCCTGGCAATAGGATCAGGAACTAACCGTGGTGCTTGAGCTGGCTTTTGGAGCCTATTACCGATGGTGGGACACCTTGCACAGCTTTAATGCAGGGGGAGGGGCTTGGGCCTGCCTCTACTGAATGTACCAGGCTCTGTTGACTCTACATAGGAGGCCTTATGTTGTTGGAGGAGAGAAAGGGGGGGTGGAGCAGAAGGCTGGAGGTTTGGGAGGAGGGAAGAAATGATGATCTGTGGTTGGTATGTAAAATGAATAAAAAATTCCTTAATAAAAAATGATCAATCACCATGATAAAATAGGCTACCTCCCAGAGATGCAAATATGGTTCAGTATATAAAAACCATAAAAGTAATCCAACATATAAACAGACAAAGATAAAAACCACATGAGCATCTGATTAAATGTATAAAAGGCCTTTGACAAAACCCAACATCCATTCATGATATACATCTTGGAGAAACAAGATGGATACAAAGAACAAACTTGAACATAAACAAGGTGGTTTACAGCAAGCTCATATTCAACATGAATTTAAATGGAAGAAAACTGAAAATATTTCCAAAAAAATCAGGAACAAAGCAATGTTGTGCAATCTGTTCATAACTATTCTATCTATTCTATATAGTACTTGAAGTCTTAGCTATAGCAATAAGATAAGGAGATTAACAGTATACAAATTGGAAGAGAAAAAGTCTCAAGGTTTCCCTTTTCTCCTTCTAAACTTTTCATGTACCTTACCTCACTCTCCTCCAAATTGATGACTTCTTTTTTCACTAATTGTTATTGCATGCTATATTAACATATATATATATATATATTTTTTTTTTTAAATATAATTTGCCTACTCCATAGTAATGTTATCTCCAGTTTGTTTCCAGGTCTTACTATTTGGCAGTGGACAATCAATTGATGTGTTCCTCCCTGGGGAAGATGATCTCCTCTACTCCCAGATTTTCTCAGGTGCCTATAGTTCTTTGTGTAGGGTTGAGGACTCAGGACTTTTCCCATTCATTTTGACATGTCTTTTGATGTCACATTTGATCAGCTCCTGTAATTTTTCTAAATGTAATCAATAAATATTTGTCTTTATACCCACAGAGAAGTGTATAGTCTTCACCACTCACTGAGAAAACTTTTCTATAATATAGATGGAGATGACTAAAAGACAGAATTTTACTTGGGCTAACAGTTCCAGAGGGTTGCAGTATATGGTAGGGGAGCAAATGTGTAGTGGCAGATCACCAGAGCAGTGGTGCAGGTTTCAGATCTACACATCAGGAAGATAAGAGAGCTAACTCCAAATAGGGGGCTTTTGAAACCTCAAAGCCAGAGTCTAGTGACACACCTCTTTTAAAAGGACCAACTGTGCTATTCCTGCCTTTGGGGAATGGGGGTCATTTTCATTCAAATACCACAGAGGTGTAAAACAAATTGATAAATATTTAGAAGAACAATTAATTAAAATTTTAATATATCCTCATTAAAATAGAAACCCAAATGACCATAATTATCCCACTAACAATCTATATTTAATTTTCTTCTAATGAAGTATGTTGAGATGAATATTAGGTGTAATCAGCAGATCCTAGTAGGAAATACCTATAATTTCCTCATTTAGTTTAATTTTGAAAAATCCAAGTAATTTGTTGACAATTAAAACTAATCTTACCTTTACATATGTTGGGAGGATATCAAAATGTGCCAGTAAATGAGAAATTAACCAAGAGACAATTAAAACAAAATTGAAATTAAACAATTAAAGTTATTATAAAAATATAAAGTACTTACAGCTTATATGGGTTGGCTTTAGCTAATGTAAATCTACTGATACCATGCCTTACAATGCACAGTTACATAAATGCTCTTCTTAGTAAAGACAACTGTTATGCTGAAATACATCTTAGGTTCCTCATCTTTTCTTTTCCTAATTAATCAACAATCTCTGAACTGTTTCTTTGTCATCTTTCTATACTTCTTCCATTTTTTCAGATTATAATAGAAACAAGGCAAAAACATTCCTTACTTCTTTTTTCTCCTTCTATACACTGCCATATACACCTCCCCACTCTCCTTTAAGTTTGTGATCTCTTTTTAAATTGTTATTGCATGCATATGTGTGTATCTGTGTACATACATGTATAAACTGATATATAATCATAAATATAGCCTATTTAGTTGATATAATGTTACTTATATGTACATTTTCAGACCTGACAATTTGAGATAGATAATTAATGGGGAAGTCCCTGGGGAAGACCAATTTTCTGCTTCCAGATTTCCTCAGTTGCCTACAGATCTTTGTGTAGGGTTGAGGACTCATGGGTGTTTCCCTCTTAGTTTGGCACATGCATTGTTGACATTCTGTTTGGGCAGTCATCTTTCATAGCATACACATGTACTTGTAAATTAAAAGGGCAATACTCATTTGTACCTGGTGCCTCTTAGGGATAAACAAAGTGGACTCCTATTAAATGCTAAGCAAAACTCTTCCAGCCACTAAAGAAATTGTCATGTATGCTAGAGCTGACCAAGTGGACATAAGGCAACATTACATACCTCTATCACTATAAGCTAGTATGCATACTTACTGTGGTACTCAGGTACCCAGATACTCAACTGAACAGCAAAAATGATTTTAATATAGGAGTAAGTCTCTCTCTCTCTCTCTCTCTCTCTCTCTCAGAGAGAGAGAGAGAGAGAGAGAGAGAGAGAGAGGGGAAAGTTCTGCTACAGCCCTTGTAACTTTAATAAAAGGCAAAATGCATAGTTTATAGTTTCCTAATAAATATTTAAAGGCTCATTTTACCATTCCCCTCCCCTGATTACAGCATTACCCTAAGGAAATATTCTCTTTGCTTGATTTTAGTTGGAATTGTGTTTGATATACTGCATTAAGTGAAATAACATAAGAAGTGGAAGTTATGTCCATAATTCTTTACATCTAATTGAACATGATATTAATGATGCCGTAAGATTTATTTCATATGAATTTTCAACATTGGGGAGTACATAGTAGATATTTAATGTTTTGATTAAAATATAAAATATTCTACATTTGGAACATTCATTAAAGCCATGATTCCTCATGTCTCTATTGTAGACAACTGCAAGGGAATAGAAAACAGACAATTATTCCATCTTTTAAGTGAGGGCACTGATAGGTCTAACAATGGTGTTTTAAGTAGTGAAGCAATTGTTAGTATCATTATTAAGAAAAACAGTGATGTCCTCAGTTACCAAGACATCTTGCCCAGTTAAAAAAGGATTGATGCAGAATAGAAAACAAGAAGGGACTATTGGCTGTCAGTATAAAAATACACAAAGGATTGAAAATTTTAAAAAGACAGTCAAGCATTTGGTTTTAATTAATTACTGAACAAAGAAATGACTTTTATACTTGCATGCATATGTAGAGAACAGAAAAGAATTGAAAAGCAATTGTACAATTATATGCAATTTTAGAGATAAAAATATGTCAAGATATCTACTGCATTATCAAGAAAATCAACCAACAAAAATTAAAGACATTTTAGAAAATCAGCATAATTGTTCAGGTAATGGCAGCAATGGCAGAATTTTAAAAACTCCTTTTCTCTATAAGTAAAATCCCTAAGTTTCATTTTATAGAGACACAGAATCAAAATTGGTAGGTAATTGTATTGGAAAGTTCTCTCATTCAAATCTTCCTTCCTTCCTTCCTTTCTTTTTCTTTCTTTCATCTCTCTTTCTTTCTCTGTCTTTCATGTGCATAAAACATGAAATACACACCTTTAATGATTTTGTACTGTTTATAACTGTTTTGGGATCAACATTTTACAAATTATCCAAGTATGGCCCAGTATTCAATGTGTAGTTCAGGTTGAAGTCATAAAAATGCTTTTGCCTCTTCTGAATCTAGGTTACCTCACTCAGGATGATTTTTTCTAGATCCATCCATTTGCCTGCAAACCTCATGATGTCATTGTTTTTCTCTGCTGAGTAGTACTCCATTGTATATATGTAACATATTTTCTTTATCCATTTTTCAGTTGAAGGGCATCTAGGTTGTTTCTAGGTTCTGGCTATTACAAACAATGCTGATATGAGCATAGCTGAGCAAATGGCCTTGTGGCATGATTGAGCATTCCTTGGGTATATGCCCAAGAGTGCTACAGCTGGGTCTTGGGGGAGATGGATTCCCAATTTTCTAAGGAAGCGCCATATTGATTTCCAAAGTGGCTGTACAAGCTTGCATTCCCACCAGCAGTGGAGGAGAGTTCCCCTTGCTTCACATCCTTTCCAGCATAAGCTGTCTTCTGTGATTTTGATCTTAGCCATTCTGACAGATGTAAGGTGGTATCTCAGAGTCATTTTGATTTGCATTTCCTAGATAAATAGGGATGTTGAGCAATTCCTTAAATGTCTTTCAGCCATTTGAACTTCCTCTGTTGAGAATTCTCTGTTTAGTTCTATAGTCCATTTCTTAATTAGACTGTTGGAAATTTTGATGTCTAATTTCTTGAGTTCTTTATATATTCTGGATATCAGCCCTCTGTCAGTTGTGGGGTTGGTGAAGACCTTTTCCCATCCTATAGGATGTTGTTGACTGTGTCCTTTGCTCTACAAAAGCTTCTCAGTTTCAACAGGTCCCATTGATTGATTGTTTCTCTTAGTGTCTGTGCTACTGGTGTTATATTTAGAAAGTGCTCTCTGGTGCCAATGGGAGTGGATGCAGAGATCCTGAGCCAGGCCCCAGGTGGAGCTCCAGGAGTCCAATTGTCGAGAAAGAGGAGGGACTGTAAGAGTGTGAATTGTTGAGACCAAGATTGGAAAAGCACGGGGACAGATAGCCAAACAAATGGAAACACATGAATTATGAACCAAAGGCAATGGAGCCCCCAGCTGGAGCAGGCCTTCTGGATAAGTGAGACAACTGAATAGGTTGAATTGTTTGGGAGGCACCCAGGCAGTGGGACCTGGACCTGTGTTAGTGTATGAGCTGGCTGTTTGGATCCTTGGGCTTACACAGGGATTCTTTGCTCAGCCTGGAAGGAGTGGCCTGGAGCTTCCTGTACTGAATCTACCAGGTTTAAATGAATCCCCAGGGGATTCTTGGCCCTGGTGGAGATGGGAATGGAGGGGAGGGGCTGGGAGGAACGTGGAGGTGGGGGCAGGAGGGGAGAGGACAGGGGAACCCATGGTTGATGTGTAAAATTAAAACACAAATATAATAAATTTTTAAAAAAACATGCTTTTGCTTCAGCACCCCTCCTGGTCAGGTTGTATGTGTTATTCTCCACATTTTGTTGATTTATTTGTCTTTTTAAAAAATTAATTAATGAAAATTTTCATTTATTTTGCATACCAACCACAGTTTTCCCTTCCTCCTCTCCTATAGTTCACCCCTTGCCTCCCATCTATCCCCCTCCCCATTCACTCCTCCTTCAGTTACTGCTGGAAACAGATGCAGAGATTCCCAGTCAAGCACTAGGCAGAGCTCAGGGAGTCCTATTGAAGAGAGGAAGGGGGCATTGTTGGAGCCAGTGGGATCAAGGTCATATCAGGGGAACCCAGAGAGACAGCTGACCTGAGATCCTGGGAGCTCCTGGACTCTTGACCAACAGCTACAGCCTGCATGGGACTGACTATCTGAGTGTGGCAGTTGTTTGTGGAGCTTCTAGCCATGGGATCAGGACCTGTTCCTAGATCTTGAACTGGCTTTTAGAAATTGATTCCCCATTCTGGGTTGTTTGGCCCAGTCACTTTATTTTTGAGATTTGATTTATAATGACTACTTAGATGTGTCTACAAAACTGTCTGGGTGTGAATTTGAAATACTTCATTGATGTTATTTTAGCAAAAATGTTTTATTTAATCGGCACAATTTAGGATTATATTTCATGTGATGGATAATCTGAAACTTTGCTTGTCACAGGAAACACCTAGGAGAACAGTAAATTACAACTTTGAATGTATTTGGTGGTATGTTTCCAGATATGATTAGATCATGAGGTCTCCAATTCATTAAGTGGATTAATTCCAAATTGCTCTTTTAGTATGATGGTATTATTGAGAGATGGTGAGAGGTAGTTGGGCCCAATTGAAGGAAGTATGTCATTGAGTTTGTGGTCTTGGTGATTATATCTTAACATGGACTCATTTTATATGCCTTCTCTTGATTTCCTGATAGTTAAGAAGCTAAGAAAGCTCCCCATAACATTATAGTACGACAATATTCTATCTAGTCCCATGAAATCACGTGACTATTTACTGAAACTCTAATCCCTCCTCCCTTGTTTCTGTCTGGTATCTTGTACTCAGCTGTGGAAATATAACTTAACCCTTCTTGTAAATATATATCTCAAGTCCTTTCCCATTTCTAATAAATTTGGTCCTGATGCTCTCACCTACTTGAGAGGGAACAAAAAAAAAAAAAAAAACAGTTCTCATATTTCAGCATCAGTGTAATCCTACTGTGTGGATGTTTTAGTATAGAAGCTGTCACTGCATTCCACATACAACATACGCTTATCAACTTCAATACATTTAACATAGTAAATGGCTTGTGAGAAAATCTTTTGAGGCAAATCTCCAGATGATTACATACTCTTCTTATGAGGACCCTGTTTCAATATAATTTTTTTATGTTATTTGTACTTAAATTTGAGTAAAATTTCAAAACATAGACATAGTTTATAATTCATACATGAATATAATTTGGCTTGATCACATTCACCAACAACTACTCTTTCTTGTCCCCTTCCCATTCCTGCTGACCCTCTTCTTGTTCCCAACTGTCTGCCTACAACTTTCTCCCACTTGCCACCTTTCCTATTTTTGTGACCCAATGATTTCATTAGGATTTATTTCAAGAAAATGGGGGAAACATAATTTATAGTATCATTGTCATCTTCCTAGTGGCTATATCAATGCTAATCAACTGTCCATAGAGCCTCAGAGAGGAGCAGAAACTTGTCAGTTCCATCCCTTTCAATGACAGGATGTTGACAGACAGAATCTTGTACAGATATTGTACAGGTAACACAGCTGGTGTAATTTCAAGAGTACAATGGCAAAGCCATGCACAGAAAACAGTTTCCCCTAGCATCCAACACTTTACTCTAGGTTTTAGTATTTTCTCCGCCCCTATTTTGTGGTGGTCCACAAGCCTTGTAGGAAGTCATATGAATATCACATTCAGGGATTGGAATTTAACATTTGCTAAATCTTATCACTTTGACTGGTTTGGAACTCTGTAGTTACTGTATTCCTCTATTCAAAGCTGATATCAGATAGAGGGTGAACACAAGAATTTCAGGCTAATTTGGCAAGTATTTCATGTCAATTTAGCAAAATAAAGCAATAGGTTCCACACTTAGGGTAAGTGAACTGCAAAGCCATAAGCTTCTGGCCAGGTTTACTTCATCAAAAGTGAAGTACCTATTGTGGATCAGGTCACAGATCCAATCAGAATGTGGGTGGTTATCCTAATAACCAACTTACCACTTTTGCACCCATGGACACATCTCACCTGGCTGATTAGGAACATGATGGCAGGTGTGATGCACAGCCGACTAAGACTATTGATGACAATTTTCCACCAACAGCTTGCATACCTCCACCTGTGCTATACAGGCTAATGAAGAGGAAAGAAGCTGGTGCTTCAGTTCAAGCTTGATTTTTTTTTTTTTTTAATTTCCTGTCTTGATGATAGAGCACCAGGTGTCTTTGGTAATAGGTGTTCATGTCCTGATTGGTAACTCATTGTGGTGGCAAATGCCTGTGTTGTCTTCAGGGCCTATGGAGCTTCTTTGACCAGCAAATTAAAGCAGGATATCTCAGTGTGGGCACAGGGATTGTCATGTAGTGCCCCAGGGCTTCTGTTGTAGTGATTGATGTAGGATAAGTGCCAACCCCATTTTTTTTCTGGGTAAAAATTGATTTACAAATACAACATCTGGAAAACATGGATCAAGTTTAGTTTATTTAAAATGTCCTTTATGTCAACTGAATTACTTTTTGATATAAAAATACTATAACCTGCAAATAATAATAAAATAAATAATTTTAGAGAAACTTTAAAAATCTTCTCCATTTGTCACTTAATTTTTCTAACATCATTGAGATGACTAAATTGTGTTCCCTCAAAATATCTAAATGTTCACTCTTCAGAAACTGATGATTGTAGGCAGGGCTGTTAAATTAAAATTATTTTCTTATTGATGTCCTAATATCAATTTATAGGTGTCCTAATAGGACAAGAATGCTTAGACAAAGAGAGAAAAAGACATCAGGTCAGCAAGTAGAAATTAGAATCATAATTTTTGAAACAATGGGGAAGTAAATTTAATGTCCTTTTCCATATTGTTTTCTGAATTGATAAATATTTTCTTAAGATGCCTGTTTGTGACAAATTCCACAAACTCCAAGCTAAGACATATATAAAATGTTAATGATTCTGACAATCAGCAAGCATATTCTATTACTCATGATTGAATATCTTCACAAGAATTGCAGCTGGAGCTGGGTAGTGGTGGAATACACCTTTAATCCCAGCACTCAGGAGGCAGACGCAGGCAGATCTCTGTGAGTTTGAGGCTACCCTGGTCTCCAAATCGGGTTCCAGGAAAGGCACAAAGGTACACAGAGAAACCTGTCTTGAAAAAACAAAAATAAATAAATATATAAGTAAAATAAAATAAAAGAATAGCCTGGTAATAAGTTGACTTTCCTAGAAAAAGACGTCCTCTTGGCAAGAGTTTCTTTGACCTGCTTGTTGTAGTTGACATGAACTGACAGCTTCCTGTGACATCCTAGGCTTCCTGATGCCGCAAAGCCCATCTCAGTAAGAACAGATTCTCTTGCAGAGGCTCCCACCTGATCCAGCTTCTGACACATGCTATTACTTCTTAAAAATTTATTTATGTATTTATTTTTCTCTCATATATTACACGCCAATTGCAGTTTCCCCTTCCTCCTCTCCTCCCAGCCCCTCCCCAAGGTCCCCTTTCCTCAGACGTCATTCTTCACAATGGAAATTTCTTCATATCAGTGGGAAGTTATTGCTCTCTCTGACAGCTGTTGCTTAGCCTTGACTTTCCTGTAGTCAGGAAGACTCTCTTTGCTGCTGATTCCTGACAGTTTCTTGACTCATGATTTTTGTTTTTACTTCATATGCAAAATTAACAAATAAAGAACAATGTTGGAGATTTAAAGCCATTAAGAATACCAGGTTCTTCCTTGCAATATATCATTTAAAAATAGTATCAGAAATACTGATGCTGTTAACAATAGTGGCATCATTCCTGTTTTTGTTCTTGAAGAATATTTGAGTAGCACAAGTTGAGCTTCATAGGATTTAAAAAAAAAAGGATAAGTTCCCTGGGAAGGATAAGGGAGTGGTATGGAAGGAGCTGTGGAAGAGAAAGTAAACATGAAGAACTATTAATTTCATATGTTTTGCAATATAGGATGGCTTTATTGTAATAATAGTTAAAATAACAAGCTATACTACATTAAAACAAATTAAAGCAGACATGTTTTGTTTGTCTTAAATGGGATACAATTTCTGAATATTATCTGTTGTTTCATTAATGATATTCTAATGAATGAAACAATGAAAATCTTTTGCGAGCAAAATATGGCAAGAAGAATAAATTACATCCACAAATGGTCACAGCTATGTTCACATAGACAGTGGTGCTCTCTCTCATGAATTACTCAAAAAATGGCATGGTTATATAGACTTTGTTGTTCCTCTTAGAACATAAAGAACTTATGTGAAAATTCTCATTTGTATGATTTAACTCTTGGCTATTTCAAATAAAACCTTGCACAATGTGTATTTGTTCACAAACTTTCACTTTATTGTGATGTAGTTTCATAAAATAAATCCTTTCTTAATTTTTGTGATAATTTTATATTTTGCATTTGAATATTTTCATTATCCTCCCCCATTTCTTTCCAGATTCATGCCCATTCCATACCCAGCCAACTTTGTGTCCTCATCTTTTAAAAACATATCAAGTATCATTAGTACTTCCTATATACTCTTAGGTATATGGCCATACATTAAATAATATTAGGCCTACCAGGATCTATACGCTTAAGGAAGACTAGCTCTAACTTCCTAGAAGTTATAAATTGAAATAAAGATCCTCAAGTAGTGGTGTGGTTTTGCCTTTCTGCCCTCTCAGTGCTGGGACTTCCTCTAGCTTTAGCTTGTGAAGATCTTATGCATTCTGTCAAAACTGCTCTATGTTTCTATACACAATTACCAAATTGTTTCTAGAGAACGAACACTGTTTCCCTATAGTCACCCACAACCTTTGGCTCTTACAAACTTTCTGCCTCCTTCTCTGAAATCATCCCTGATCCTTAGGAGAATGGGTTTGTGATATAGATGTCCTGTTTAGACCTGGCCATTCTGCACCTTGACCAGTTTTGAATCTCTATGTTAATTGCCATCAACTGCAAACAAAAGTTTGTCTTATGAGTTCTGAAAGATGTATGAATCTATGGATATGGAAATAAATCATTACTATGTCCTATCAGTAGAATAATAGTAGTAGGTTCTCCCATAGAAATATACACCTTTTTACACACAGGTTCTTAGTCCTGTACACTATGTATGGTTTCTGCTTGTATAGTGAACTCTACATCCAATCAGAAAGTGGTTGGTTACTCTCATGTCATTTATGGCACTATGGGTGGACAGTATGCTATTGTAGCTTACAGCGTTCACAGTTAGCTAAGATTAATAATAACTTTCTTCCTCCAGTAGCATATATTTTATATCCCAGCAGTATGAATTCTAATCAGTACCTTCTACTTCATTTCCAGCTTGATTTCTTCCTAGTCAATGATTCAAGTATGTGATATCTTCAGCAGTAAACTAAAGTACTGAAACCATGTAGTGTATCTTTTAAAATTACTTACAGACTCTAGTGGAAATATGTCCGGCTCAGCATCAATTTATGCCTTCCCATTCTCATATCCTAATTCTATTCATAATTGAAATATTAACTGAATTTAATGTCTGTGAAATATAATAAATTTAAATATAAAAGGTAAGATGTACAAATTTATACATTTTTGCTGTAAATATCCATGTGAGGATATGCATATGTATGTATTTATATTATATTCTAATATAAGAGTGGGAATAAAACAATTTATGGCATACCTATTAATAACATTATTAGTACTAAAATTGAACCACATTTGCATTTCTTAATACTGGGACTTTATTCCACTGGTTTTTGAGATGTATATTTCTATAACTCCTCTAGAAATTATTATTCAGTTATGTTTAAAATGTTTATTTTGTATTAAAATTTAGGTAGCAAAATCAGGATATTATCAGTTCCACTTCATGAATGACTAAAGTTAGAAATCTTATCATGGATTACAGGACTATTTTATAATTTGACAGGATTTTACCTTTGCTGACAAATGTTGTTTGTCATAGGGAGCATAATACTATGAGTTGGGTGCTTTTGATTTAAATAATTTATAATGTAAAGAATTAGAAGTAATAAAAATGTCCAATAAACCTCTGCTTTAAGTGCAAATCTTAGGTGGATATCTGAAAACACACAAATGACTCTAAGTATAAACGTTATATTAACATTTGGCTTCAATAAAAATTGCCTGAATACTATCATAACTAAATTTCATCACACTATTACCCAGCTCTAGAAATATATAAAAATGGAAGCATATAAACACTCATGTAAAACACCAACAGAGCTAAGCCATCTTAATAATGTTTCCTGTGGTGTATCATCCTTAAGTAGTCTGTAATGTTACTGTAGCACATTCAAAATCAATCAGCAAATCTCAGCTGATGCCTGCTGGTTCTTTTATAAATCTTCCAATAATGTGACTCTTTGGATAAAAAGAAAGAGGAAAATTCACTTCTAAAGCTCTCAAAGAAGTGGCAACTTTAGGTAATTTGTACAAAGTTTTCGCTGAGGCTCATTTAAAAAAATCATCTTTCTGAACTAACTAAACTGGCATTTTGTCTCAGTTATTACATTATTTTCTCCTTTTCTCCATGCCCAAACTCTGATGTGTGATTGATCTGGAGATTCCTTACATCTCTGTATGTTGCCTTATACCCTGTCATGCTAGCACATAGTATGGACTTAAGTAAACTAAGGACAAAGTGCAAAAATTGATAGCTTTTTGCTACAAAAGTTTCTTTTTATGATGTACACATCATTAAACCCAGTGGAGATGTAAGGTTCTTCACTAAATCATAGCACTAAAGGTAGACAATAACAGGAAAAAAAAAACTTACCTTTATGCTGAGCGACTACGTTAAATTAAAGAAGTTTATAAATTTTTCAGGCTCCATGCTCTGATTCTCCTTTTGTTAAAAGATGTCATTTGATATGAAGTAGTATAAAAAACACTGTCACTATCATGTAGGTGTGGAGCACGCAGTATAAAGTGGTTGTGGTCTAATGGCAGAATGACTAAAAGTGTTTTAAAACACAAAGAACAAAATACTAGCTCATTGTTAGAACTAAACATGTACAATGTGTTGGTGAGGAAGTGGCTTACTTAGAAACAGCATACATTGATCCCCAGAATGAAAGATGGCATCATCATTAAATTTTGAAAAGGATGTTTGCCAAAAAAGTAAATTGTATTATTATATAGGTTAGTAATTTCAGGTATAATTACATACAAAATAACATAAAATATATGCTCAAAAGTTTGCTCATAAATATCTATAGAAACTAAATAGAGGAAACAAGTCCATGTGTCTGATCTCATAAACTGATAAAGAAATGTGGTACATTCAAACACTAGGATAGTATTCATTTATAAAGTTTAATACTGTACCAAAAGTAAAATAATGTTCTATAGCCAGGCATAGTGGCATATTCCTTTAGGACCAACTACTCCAAACATTGGAACAAGTAGAATGCTTCAGGCCAAGAGCTGGAAATGAACATATACAACATAGCAACAAACTGTATTAAAACTCAGTCAAATCAAAAACCTAATTATCTTTTAAAAATTCAAATTAGCTTATGAAAAGTAAGTCACTTTATGCATTTTCAAACAGAAGCTTGTTTCTTGCTCCCCTCCCTCTTTCATGTCTTATGCCTTCCCATCCCCAATAGCCTCCTCTCATCTCACATATGACCACTTTCTCTAACCCCTTTCTTAACATATGTTGTTTCCTTTTAAATTGTCTCTGTGTAGGGTAATTTTTTTGTCAACTTGACATAAACAGAGTCATTTTGGTATAGGGAACCTAAAATGAGAAAATATTTCTACCAGATTGTCCTATGGGTAAGTGTTGGTGAACTTTTACCACTTGGTTACTAATGTGGGAAGGCCTAATTCACTGTGGGGGGATACCAATCCTGGGAAGGTGGCTTTGAGTGTCATAGGAAAGCATGGTTCACTAACCATGAGAGACAAGCCAGCAAGAAAGTAGTATTCCTCTATGGGCTCTCCACCAGACTTCCCTCAGTGATGAACCATAAGCTGAAATAAACCCATCCCTCCCATGTTGTTTTTGGTCATGGAATTTTTCACAGCAAAAGATATCTTAACTGTGACAGTCTCTTGTCTCGAAATACCCAACTTTCCACCTTTATAAATGTGAAGAAGAACAGGTCAGCTCAAAAGCAAGTAGAAGGGAGATAAATAAGAAGACAAAAGTAGAAACTGGTGAACTAGGTAATGGGAAAATAAGATCAATCATTCAGTAGTTGTTTAAAATTGTTAAGAAAATTGATAAAATATCCAAAATGACTTGTGGCTTGCATACAAAGGATGGTAGAATATCCAGAGAATAAACTGGAGAAAGTAGGGAGCAGATCTAAAAAAATGGTGGGTATGGCTGAAAATCTACAGTCTGATAACAAACTAAATCTGGAAGCTGCAGAACAGGAACAAAAGGGTCCCATCTTAGGAGACTTGGGATGGCCTGAGAGTTGCCATTTATAGTGAGTGGGAGTATCTAGAGCCAGGTGTATGAAGTGGAACCTAGATTTATCAGCACCATAGTGCCAGTAACAGACATTTTATAGGGGGGAAATGGGGAAAAAAGTATAAGAGTTGGGTTCATGGTATCAACACATGGAAAGACTGGCTAAGTAAAAAACTTTCTCTTATCTTTCAACTGGAGAACCATTGAGGCACCATATTCACAAGAACAGAAAAGCAGCTCTAGATTCTGAAAGAAATACACTATTAGGAAGCTAAGAGCATGTGGTGTAAGATTATGTAGTTAAACTTGCCCAGAAGAATGCTTTGGAGCTTCAGGCAAACATTCATCAGAACTCCACAGGATTGAGTAAGGTAGAAACCTGGCAGAGGAAGAAGCTGCATGAGAGTTTAGACACAAGTGCAAATCTCAGAAAGGACAGTCCAAGGATTGAGCAAACATTTGAAAATGGACTCTCGAAGGACTAAGAGATGGGACCATCATCTATGCGTGATTAATAAAGAATGGCCTCAGGACTGGATCAGGATCTGTCACATATCTTCAAAATCACACAAGGCTACTCAGACCAAGAACAGAAATTTGACCATTATTTGAGACCCAACCTGTGAAGGTTTACTCAGGGGTGTAGCAACCCTTTGAGAACCAAAGAGTGCATATCTAATAAAAAAAAAAAAAAGAAAAGAAAAATGGAGTATTTGTAGGAAAATTGATACTAGAGGTAGTCATATTAAGAAAATTAATTCAGTCTCAGAATGATAATATTTTGTGTTTTCTCCCATTTTTGATTACTAGATTTTATATGTATAATCAAAATGTATATGTATATACAGCATGAAGATAGAGGTAAAACTGATTAAGGGAATAAAGGGAAATTGGGTAGGAGTATGTATAAATTGTACTCAATGTATGTAAATGTATAAAATGTCTTTATATAACAATGTACTATATAAAATGGATACACAATAACATTGTTAAGAGAAAAAAATTCCAAGTGAGACCAACCAGGATAACAATATAGCCTGCATTATTAAAATTAATTTATAAAATATAAAATTAATTAAAATAAATTTAATTAATTGCTATTAACAATAAGCAACACCAAGCAAAAGAATTAATAGAACGTTCTGAGCAATCACATATTAACAAAGTCAATGACCTATATCAATTGGGCATATTTATATAAAGATATAAGCTACTGCCTTCAAATCAAGAAGAATAGAAAGACTGAATATTTTAGTAAGTCAAGAATTTCAATTACTTATCAAATGCTGCCCCCTCCTCCAACAACAACAAACTCAGGCCTCAAAGATTTTTAATTACTTACTTGTGAATTATATAAATATTAAAGAAATCTAATGTTAATCTTTCACATATACTTTTAGAAGAGAGGGAGGAAGAAGGAGGAAGGAGAAGGTGAAACTATTTTCTGTCACGCTTTGTCAGGCCAGTAGTAGAAGGTTGGATGAATTCAATGAAGTGTATCAAAATTGTAAGCAGTAAATTCTGTCAGTTCTGTACAGTCTTACAAAGTATAAAAAAATACTTTCAAACTATTTTTTGTTGATGTTGGTGTTATACTACTATCAGCAGCTGATGGAATTATGAGAAACTGTTTTTCAAAATTGATACAAATTAAATTATATCTCAAATAGATTTCAACAACATAGAGAAAGAATTATTTATCATATTTTACCTGGAACATGGATTGTTGATGTTTGTTTTTTACTCTTTCAGGAGCCTACCGCCCAGCTCCCAAATAAATCCACATGGAGGCTTACGATTACTTATGAGTACACAGTAGTAGCTTGGCTTGTTTCTAGCTAGCTTTTCTTAACCTGAGTTAGTCCATTTGTCTTGTGCCTTCAGGCTTTTTCTTTTACATTTCCGTATACTTTTCTTTGTTTCTTATTCTGTGGCTTGCTGTGTACCTGAATGGCTGGCCCCTGGGTCCTTCTCTGGCTACCTCTTTCTACCCAGATTTGATCTTCTATATCTTCTGTCTACCTACCAACTGTGCCTACCCTTTTTCCTTCATTGCTATTGGCCTTTCAGTTCTTTTTTAGACAATAGATCATCAGGTGTTTTAGACAGGCACAGTAACACAGCTTCACAGAATTAAACAAATACAACATAAACAAAAGTAACATCCCATAAAATAATATACCCCAACAATGGATTATAATGGGTGTCTTCACTGCTCAGCATTCAAAGGTAACTTAAGTGTTCTAGTTTTTAATAGATTAAAGAAGAATTACACATGGTTAACTCTATAGATTTGTTTAATAAACTTTAACAAAATGTTATTCTAATTTATGGTGAAATTTCTCAGTTAACAAGCAAGAGGATAGAACTTTTCTCAGCTTGGAGAAAGAACCATTAAAGGACAGAACCTACAGCTGAAATCACAGGAAGGGGTGAGAAATTGGACTTTTCTTTCTGAAACTGTAACAAGCAAGGGTGCCTCTCTCACAGTCATTAAATACTACTGAACAAGACATAATATTCACATCTACAATCTCATCACTTGAGAAACTGGGGCAGAGGGATCATAACAAGTTTGAGATCAGCTTAGACTACAAAGAAAATTGCAGACCAGCTTAGGATAGAGAATGAGATTCTGCTTCAACAAAAACAAATTTAAAAAATAATAACTTATATTAAGAGCCACATGTAGTATACCAAGACCTAGTAAGAAACTGAAAAACATCTAGATGAATAGTAAATCAAAGAATACCTATTGGAAATAGAACCAATCAATCTGAGTGAGGTGACTCAGGCCCAGAAAAAAAAAATGCTATGTGCTTTCTTTCATTTTTGGGTGGTAGCTTTGATTCTTTAGTTATGTCTGTTTCATTTAGAGAACAAAAATAAAGCCTTTAAAAAATTGCATAGGACAATTGCCTATGAATATAAACTTAATGATTCAATAAAATAAAAATCCTATAATCAATTACTGGTCATGTCAATATTATAAGCAAAGTCATTATTTAAATGTAAGCCAGAAATGAAAAATTATATTTTGAAATATAACAGTATCCTTTATGCTAACATCATGTTAAAATTTATACACTCTTCAATAAATCTAAAAATTTTATGTTCAAAAAATTATAAAATCCCAGAGAGCTAATGATGGATTATCTGTTGAAGGACTAAACATCGGTAAGATGTCAAATTTGCTCACTTGATATACAGAGTTGATGTAATTCTTCCAACTCCCTATCCCAACTCTCAGCAATGTATTTCATAAATGTTGACAATATAATTCTGAATAAATTTTAAATGTAATTCATCTGAATTCAATGAAAATCAGGCTACAATAGGTATATTTTACTGATTAGTAAAGATAAAGTTGTGTTTTTTAGCCTGCTCTAAGCTCATTCTAAAGCTACAGTACTGAACACATAATGGTGTTGGTGAGAGAAAAAGCACACATACCTATGTACCAGAACAAAGCGCTTGGGAGTAGAATCACACCAAAACATAATTGATCTGTGACAAGATTAATTAAGCAGAGGGACAAAAATAACAAAACAAAACAAACAAACAAAAACAAAACCACTGTTTACAAGAATGACACTATTATACTTGTGCTGAAATGTGATATTTTATTTGTGTGTTAATAAATAAAATTTGCCTGGAGATCAGAACTCATAGTCAGCCATAAACAGAAGTCAGGCAGTGGTAGCACATGCCCTTAATCCAGTCACATGGCAAACAGATTCTCTGTGTGTTCAAGGACACAGTCAAGTGTGGTGACTGACACATGCCTTTAATCCCAGTACCAATCATAGAGACATGGAGGTCTGAACAGACAGACAGTGACAAGGAAGTGATGTGGCTGGGCTAAGAGCCAATGAGAAGGCAGAACAGGAAGGCAATAAAGGCATAAGTTAGACAGGAAGAGGTTCTCTTGGGATGCTATGGCGATGTGGTGAGCTAAGGTTAGTTGGTGGCTATTGCTCTGATCTCTACGGCTTGGACCCCTGTATTTGGCTCTGTGTTTCTTAATTAATAAGACTGTTTAGAAATACATCTACAGAAAACCCCATGTGACATACACATGTAAGTTATTATACTTCTCACAAAATAATGACAAATGTATCAATATATTAAATATAAAGTGAACAAATAGAAAATTTCTAGATGTAAGAAGGAAGACAAAGCTCTGCATTTACTAATGATTTTTTGTAAAACACCAAATACTCCAGCTTTGATCTGGAAGTTCCAGCCCCCACTGAGGCTTCAGTAACTGTCATGCCTACAAGGCAGGGCGAGAGAGGACCCTGAAGACCCAAGATACAGATACGACAGCTCTCTTGGTTCCTGGACCCTGGACACTGGAGGTAGACCAGGCTGGCCTCAAACTCACAAAGATTCACCTGTCTCTGCCTCCCAAGTGCTGGGATTGAAGGCGTGCACCACCACCACCCTCTTATCGGCCTGGTCTACCTCCAGCGTCCAGGATCCAGGAACCAATAGAGCTAGTACATCCAGATCTCAGGTCTTCAGGGTCCTCTCTTGGCCCTGCCTTGTAGGTGTGACAGTTACCGAATCCTCAATGGTGTTGGAACTTTCAGATCAAAGCTGGAATGGCTACCCACTACAAAATACACTGTGAATAAATGGTGAATGTTAAGTGCCTTTACTGATGTTAGCAACCACAGTACTACAACACACAGTGCTAGGGGAAAGTAAAAATTAGTAGCATATTGAGAAAGTGATTCAAAATGTAATGATGAATGCTCTTAGTTGAAATTATTCAAAGACAAAAATAAAGACTTCTTAAAAGATATGTTCAGAAAACACACTTAGCCAAAAGTATATATCACAGGTAAGAGGATGAAATAGCATAATAGCCTTATTTGGCTTTGAGGTATCATAAAAACTATATGACAAGGAGAGATCAGAGACACTGAAATCCTTAGTTGTCGAACAACTGTCAAGTAAGATTCAGAACAGAGGCAGCTCTACTCCATTGTTGTCGGAATGCAAAACCATGCAGAAATATTGGTGCAGTTAGGTGATTTCATATAAAACCAAACATACATATTCCATGTGAGGCATCAATTTCATTCAAAAGTATTTACTCAACCAATAAAATAAACATTCATACAAACACTTTCAAGAAAGTGTTTTGAGCAGCTTAATTTATAACCATCAAACGTCAGTTAGAAGTTAGATTGCTTTCAAAACATGAATAAATTTAACTTTGGCATAATTGTCAATAAAGTGCTATTTGACACCAAAAGTAAGTAAGCTATCAAGCTAGAACAAGACCTGGATAAATAAACCAAAAAAAAAAAAAAAGCCATTCTGCTTGAAGTTCATGGACATGAGAAGGTTGAATAGCTGAAGTACACTGTGTGTGAATTTATTGTGACTGAAAATATTTCATATGATACTTTAAGGGTAGATTCATGACATGATATTGTTTTCTAATCCTACACACTTCCATAAGAAGGAACGGACCAAATACTAGAGGATCCCAGAACAGAAAGAAAAGTATAACTCTACATATGACCACCAATGAAATGGGTGAGGAAAGAGTTCTAGGAAAGCTAGCTTTGTAAATTTACTTAAAGTATATAACTAAATGCAAAAATACATATATGATCACTGTACTTTCATTGTTAAAGTTTCTCTATTCCATAGAGATATTAATTAATAATTCTAAGAACAGCATGTGTGTGTGTGTGTGTGTGTGTGTGTGTGTGTGTGTGTGTGTGTGTGTTTGGTGTGTGTGTTTAATAACACAGAACAGTTGAGCATGTAGGCAACTACTTGAGAATGATATCTTCTACCACTGGAGAGGGACAGTGCAGATAAACATGGAAATGAGATGAGATTTCCATAGGGTAAGAAACAGCTTTGAAGACATCAGTACAAATTCTTTATTCTACTTTCTGTATCTGTCAGCTCAGCTTGTCAAAGAAAAGTAAAACCTAACAAATGCATAGCTAAGAAAATCCTCAGTAGACATGGAGATTAGTTAAAGTGCACTCTACAGTGAGACAGTGGAACAACACACCCCCACACACAAGGAAAGAAAGAGAAGCAGAGTAAGATTTAAAAAAAAAACATGAATAAAGTATAGGATAATATAATTTTATTCATGTTATATAAATTACATATTTATCAATAAATAACTGTATTCAATTAGAGGTTAATATCTTATAAACACTTCTTATTTGCTAAGCTCTATATCAATAATACTTAGTTCATTATTGCTATATTTCATATTTTCCAAATCTTGACTTCAGGAATCCATCTTCTGATCACCACTTCTTGTTCTCTAGTTGTTATACTTAACCTCTTAAAGTAATCAGCATTTTAAAATAACAACTTCTCAGTTAGTGGGGGAAATTTGCGCTTGCCTCCCTCACTTCCTGCTGAGGTTTGACTAATTCAATCTGTATGGGTCTTGTGTATGCTCTCACAATTGCTGAGTTCATATGTGAACCTGCCCTGCAGTATCCAGAAAGCAATTTCCTTGAACTCATCACTTATTTCCTGTTCTTACATTTTTAGGCCTTTGATTCTTAAGGGGAGGAATGTGGTATGGATGCCCTATATGGGCTGAGAAATCCATAATGTCTTATTCATTGCAGGTTGACCAGTTGAAGAACGTTGTGTAAATCTTTGCCTAGTGGAAAAAATTATTCTTCTATAAACATTGAAAGATGCATTAATATGTGTCTATGGTGGTAAGTCATTAAAAGCTGATTTAAGATTATGCTCATTATGGGGTTTTGACTCCATTGTTAGTTCCAAATGTGTATTTTATTTTATTAGTCAAACCTTATATCCAACCAAATATTAGTTGATGACTCCCTTATTATTTATGACACTATTGTACTAGTATTTTCAGATGGTCATTACTGTTATTCATAGGGTTCACTGTTGGATGCCATTGGTGATTACTTTTTACATCACATAGCACACATATTACCTTCTAGAAATACTAAATCTAGCTAATAGAGATGAAGCTTGGATACCAGGTGAATAGCATGTTTCTTCATATTGTGTAATATCTTCAATATTAGAATCTTAATCATCAGGTTCTGGAGAGTAACCAAGACCATGGACATTAGCTTGTAATGTTTAGGGATCTTTGGGATCTTTTGGCCAAAAGGTCCAAAAGAGATGACCCATTTCCGGTACTGAGACTTTTATTTGCTAACCAGTGTTGTCTAGTTTGGGCATTTACCTTATTCTAGGGTAGCTGCACTAAATTCTTTTTATAAACATTTATGCATGATATTCAGGAAACTTCTACAGCAAGTTTCTGAATAGCTTTTTATAAAACAGGTTTAGTGTTAATTATCCCTTGTCTTATTCTCTCTTACACCTATATCCAAACCCATTTATTTCTTCTGGCCCCATTTCTTTTCTCCCTTTAGATCACTGTAATCATGTCCAATTCCTAGAAAGAACCTCCTCTCACCCATGTGTCCTTAGTAATTTCCTAACCTATATGGGCATATCAAATGTTACAAGATATCTAAATATTCAAAACTAACATAAACATGTGAGATAAAACATTTGATGTTTGTCTTTCTGGGTCTTGATTACCTCAGGATGATTGTTTCCAACTTCATCTATTTGGCACTGAATTTCATTTTCCTTAACACATAGACAATATTATATTGTATAAATGTCTCACATTTTTATTATCTGTTTGTTAGTTGATGATAATCTAGGCTGTTTCTATTTCCTGGCTATTGTGAATAGATCAGAAACAAAGAGCTAGTACCTTGACAGTAGAATAGAGATTCCTTTGTGTATATTCCCAAGAGTGGTATAGTTGGCTCATGTAGCAGAGCTTGTCCCAGTGTTTTGAAGAATAACCACATATTTTCATCATAGCCTCACCACTTTGCACTCAAACTTGATGTGAATAAATGAGTTATGAGCATTTAATATCAGCTTGGAGACAGAAAGTCAGTTTTCCTTATTAGTATAATAGCTGAAAGGTTGACAACATACCAAGGCAAGTCTCACACACAAGAGTTATTAGATAACACAAATTTGGCTTGATGGATTTACATGAAACAAAACAAAACAAAACAAAAAACCAGAAAATGAAAGGGATTAATGCAATCAAAATAAAAATCTCAAATAATAAACACACGTTTTGTGCAGCAGTGAGGACCTGAATTCAAATCCCCAACAATCAGATAAGAGCCATGTGAATGGAGTGTGCTAGCTTACCTGTAATCCCAACACACTGTTAGTACCAAGAAGTGATCCATAAAAACAAGCATTCTGGCTAGTGGTGATATAATGTGTACCCTAATAAAATTTGCTTGAATATCAGAGAACAGAATAAGCCACTAGATTAAACATAGAGGCCAGGCAGTGGTGGAAAACACCTTTAATGCTAGTACTCTGGAGGCAGAGAACTGTCTGGATCTCTGTGAGTTCAAAGCCACCCTGGACTATATGAGATTGACTTAGTCTAGCATTGATGGCACACACTTTTAATCCTAGTATTTGGGAATCAAATTCCTCTACTTCTAGCATGTGAGATCCCATGCCTTTGCTTGGGGAACACACATGCCTTTAAACCCAGCACTAAGAAAGAAGTGATAGATGGGCACAAAAGGTATATAAAGCATGAGGAGACAGAAACTAAGGCTTTTTAGACTGAGGAGTCCTAGAGGTAAAACAGCAGCATTGGTTTGTTCCTTTATCTCTATGATCTATCAGCATTTACCCTAATATCAGGCTCCAGGGTTTTTATTAATAACTTCTAATGTTTAAACTATATATGGTGCCCAATGTGGGGCATGACTTCATGAAAAAGCCACGGGCTCAGGACCAAGCTGTGCAACACCAGAATCTTCACCCATCCTAGGTCAGAGTCCTTAGCGTGCTGGCTAAGTTTTTGGTTCAGCCTCTTTGCAGCAAACTCCATAGATTTTGGGATCAAAAAACTGCAGGAGTTATCCACTTTGGCACACTTCCCCCATGCAGACAGCTGGATCTTTCACTTCTTTCCTCTTCCAGTGGATTTTGGCTCTCACTGGACACCCTGCTTGGGCTGCTACAACACCGTAATCAGAATCATTGTTGTCAGAAGATTTGGTAAGTCAATTGGGATTTCTTAAAGGGAGACATTAGCTAAAAGAAATATTTTTCCATATTAAAAATTGGGAAACATTTTTACAATGGAAGGTGTTTGATCTCTGTTTGATAATATGATTTACAGTCTAAAAATGGAACAATTAAATAAACAGATAATTAATGTTGATGGAATTTATATAATGTCAATTACAAGTATGATTTGTTTAACTATTTCTGTTTTATCATTAAAAAGTTGGTTAATATGAGTGCCAAGATGAACATTTTAGAAAAATATGTTAAAACAGGTCATAGAGATATCAGACCCAGGAAGAAGAACTTAAAAGAGAACCAATCTCAACGTTGCATTATAAGGTTTCAGAGAAATGGCCTAAGCCTCTCAAACAGCCAACCTTAATTTATCTAGTAACCTTACAGGAACTGCCAAATAATAGATATCCCCAAGACTGTGTAGAAGCTGTACACGATATCTCAAATACTGGGATTAAAGAAGTGTGACTCCCAAGTATTAAGATTAAAAGTGTGTGCCACCAATGCTTGGATCTATTTCTTTCCTAGACTGAGTCAATCTCATGTAGTCTAGGGTGGCTTTAAACTCACAGAGATCCAGACAGGTCTCTGCTTCCTGAGTGTTAGGATTTAAAGTGTTTGCTACCACTGCCTGGCCTCTATGTTTAATCTAGTGGTTTGTTCTTTTCTGATCTTCAAGCAAATTTTATTAGGGTACATAATATATCACTAAATTTCTCCTTTTTCTAATAAAATAAAAGGTTATAACTATTTTAAGAAAAACCATATTCAATATGTACAATAAGTATGTATAATATGTAGTCAAGAATTACTTTAACAATGTCTGCTAACATTTGACAGATTCAGAGAAAATATTCCATTATCTATCCTATTATGGTGAGTCCAAAATGTTGTACCTAATTCATTTTCTATCGTAACTTGTATTACCAACTGAAAACTATCTTTTGATATCTTTTAAACTTACACACTTTATGCCTTTTTCGTGAGTTTCTTTTCTGAATTTGTTAACAAAGAGAAGTATAACTTTCTAGTCTTCCACTCCCTCAGAGACCCAAGAAGGAATTGATATTTACTGAGTAAGCAGGAAGTGCAAATAAGCAACTTCAAAAAATGTGAGAAATGACAGAAACTGCCTCGACAGTTACCCAAAGTTCCTCTGCAACGTTAGAGTATCCATCTTTGGCCTATAGGCTTAACATATATGACAGACTTCTTTGTGAAGCAGGATTTTCTGAAGGGCTGTCCTACTTTGTCTTAGCAAGATTCAGCAGTCCTTTTTTTAGTGTCCTGCTTGTCCAATTAGACAGCATACTGTCAGTAGTCCAGGCAAGAGTACTTTCTTGTTCAGTGGCTAACTTTTGCCACAAAGAAATTAAACTCCATAGATAGTTTCTTAAATGCTTACCATCTTCCTTGAAGTAGATTGGTGCCACCAGGGGCAGACATATATCATTGTCGTTAAAAAAATCCATGTTATGAAAACATCTTAAATACCATATTCTATAGATCTCTGAAGTGTTTGAAGATGAACTGTCTAAAATATATCTGTTTGACCTTGAAAACATACTTAACATGATTTAAAAGTTTGGTTGTAGTATCTAACTACTAACTTTCATTTGTTTATATCCTAATTTATTACTGTAATTAATGAGGCAATTCTACATAATTTAACTGGTAATTAAGAGAGGTTCATTTCTGGGATAACTTACATACATCCAATAGGGGTTGGTTACAGGATCAGGCAGAGATGAGGTACCATCCAGCAGAGAACTCTGGCTTGGTGTCCCATCCAGTTTCCTGGACCACAAGGTATACAGAAGAGGCCAGGCATGTATGCACCTTAAGGGGCTCCCTCTCAGCCATGCCCCAGGGATAGGTGAGCTCCAGGGGCAGGTCATAGGCAGGTGTGGCAGTTACCTGCTGTCACTCTAGGAAGAGTATTTCAAGGTCAAAGCTGGAACAGCTATCCACTACACTAATTAGTTGGTAATAATAACTTTCAAGGACTAGAAAATTACATTCCATTATTAAGTGAGTTGAATATATACAATACCTTGAATAAGAGTAGAAATATGTATACAATATTCAAACAAAATTAATCTCAAATTTGTATCAATATATAAAATCTGTATGCAATATACAAAAATCTAATCCAATGTAAAATATTTAAAACAGGTAGGTACGTTTTAAAAGTAGAGTCAATAATTTACCTTTTTATCTTATATCCATATCCTCCCTTTTTCCTTTTCAGAGTAGATTAAATAATCTATCTTTTATCTTATCATATCTATATCCTCTTTTTTCGTTTTTATTTCTTTTTTAACAAGTACCCTGAATCTAATCTCCTTTGTTTAGCTTTTTTTTTTTTTTCTGGACCATTACCAGTAACAACTTGTAACCAACTACCCTAAACAATGACAATCATTTATAACCCACTGAAAGACCAAGAATCACCCACCCACCTCCTGGGAATGTGGTTGTTGTGTCCCTAAAATTACTTTTTTTTTTTTCATTGATGAATCACTCATACATTCTGAAAGTAGGACACAGTCTCCACATAAAACTTCTCAGTAGTGTCTTTGAAATATATCAGAGCCTTATGTAAAACTATGAGTTTATAACATTTATAGGTTTTTATGTAAACATTATATATATATCTTTACCATATTTACACTCAACAGCAAATTTGAGGCAAATTAAAACAAACACAGTCAATGAAGCCTGTGAGGTAATAATAAAATTTTTCAACATTACATATTATAATGAGAATAGTTTCCTTAAAGGACAAATGGATCCAAATGCAGAAGATGCACAAAGAAGAGTGCCTGTTGTGGTAGTTCTTTTCGACTCGTTCATCCTAGCACAGCTTTGTATTTGTCACTCTGGGATGTCATTCATACAGGCAATGACTGCTTTCCACAGGTCAGAATATCATGATACAAGCATACAAACACTGACAGATCATTTCAGTCCATGCCTCCTCATTCAATGGACAGTGTAGTCGTCAGTTATATACCCGATGCATGCTTTTCATTCTGTCTTATTCTCATTTAATTCCTTTTTTCCAGGATGGAAACCAAAGAAATTTCCCAATAAATAGAGTATACAATAAAAGTGTGCCCAGGTGAGATTTTGGGAAGAGTCAACCTCTGGCAAGAGAAATAATTTGTAGCAAGTGATATTTCTTTTTGGTTTGAGAGATGTGTATTTGCAAATTTGGAATACCAGCCTGGAGCCAGGTGGGGCGTGCCAAATTGGTTAACCCATCTTTAGAGTATTAGAACTTCATGAAAATGAGTGAGATAAAGAAGACTAGAATCAGATGAAGAAAAAATGACTAAGATTAAAACTTTTCAAAAACAAGAAAGAAAACGCACTAGAGGAAGATTCTGAAAAAGTGAGGGAGGGGGTTGAAACTCCAAGACAGAGTGTGAGTAATGTTTCATTCAGTCATTCAATTGAATATATCAACATCTGGGGCTTATTATTTTCTTTATTAAGAATTTTTTTTTATTCATTTTACATACCAGCCATAGATCCCCTTCTCTTCCCTTCTCCCACTCCCCCGTCGCCCTTCCCTCCCTAGCCCACCCTTCATTACCTCCAAAATGGTAAAGCCTCCTCCCATGGGGAGTCAACAAAATCTGGTACTTTCAGTTGAGGCATATCTGAGCTCCTCCCCTTGCATCAATGTTGTGCAAGGTGTCCCGCCCCCTTATAGGTAATGGGCTCCAAAATGCCAGCTCATGCACAAGGGATGGATCCTGATTGAACTGCCAGGGCAACCCTTAAGCAGATCAAGCTATACAACTGTCTTGCTTATGCACAGGGCCTAGTCCAGTCCCACGGAGGCTCCACAGCTTTTGGTCTAAAGTTCATGAGTTCCAACTAGCTTGGTTTGGTTGTCTCTGTAGGTTTCCCCATCATGATCGTGATGCCCTTTACTCGTAGACTCATAGACTCCCTCTTCCCCATCTTCGAATGAGTTCTTGGAGCTTGGCTTGGCTGTGGTTCTCTGTATCTGCTTCCATCAGTTACTGGATGAAGGCTTTATGATGACAGGGTATTCACCAATCTGATTACTGGGGTAGGACAGTTCAGGTCCCTTCTCCACTATTGATAGTAGTCTAAGCTGGGATCATCCTTGTAGATTCCTAGAAACTGCCCTAGCACCAGATTTCTCCATATCCCCATAATATCTCCATCTATCAAGATATCTCTTGCACTGCTCTCCCACTCTGTTCCTGTTCCAGCTTGACCATCCAGTTCCCTGTGGTATATATACACAGTGGAGTACTACTCAGCCATAAAAATAATGACATCATGAAATTTACAGGCAAATGGATGGAACTAGAAAATACCATCCTGAATGAGGTAACCCAGACTCAGAGAGACAAATATGGTATGTACTCTCTCATAAATGGATACTAAATATAAAGAAAAGGATAATCAGACTATAACCCCACAGCTCCAGAGAAGCTAGGAAACAAGGAGGACACTAAGAGGGATGCATGGGCCACTTTGGGAAGGGGAAATAGATGAGATCTCCTGAGTAAACTGGGGATGAGAGGGGACAATAGAGGATAGGGGGCTTGTTATTTTCCAAACATGAAGGAAGAATTAAGTCCAAAAATACAGTAGCTCCTACAATGTGTTAGTAATCTTCTCACAATCTGGACTGACCAGAAAGGCATAAAAAATCAACTGAAATGATAAAAACTGTCTTTTCACAATCTTTATAAAATATAAATAAAACAAATAAAAGTAATATTTTGTTTTATTCTTTTAAATTTTCATATGTGTATTTATTGGGTTTTTATCTTATCCAACCCCGCTACTTACTCCCTCTCCTTCCTTCTGAGGACCACCAACCCCTCTCTGTCTCAAATTTGTATCATTATTATTAAGGCTTCTGTATTTCATAATAATACTTATTATTATTAATATTATTAATATTATTATTATTATTATTAGTCCAATTAATGGTTATTATGTGGAGATTTTTGAGGACCCACCAATGGGGAATGGTCAACTTGCCAGTAGTCACACCCCTGTAGAAAAGTAATTCTCAGGAGACATCAACTGCAAATATCTTCATAGCTAGAGGTGGTAATTTGTGAGCCCTTCCCTTATCCATTCTATATTTTGACAGGTTGATCTTACGTGCTCTTATGCTAGGCAACCACAATTCCACATATCTGTGTGTTGATATGTGCATCAGCCACACTGTATCCAGACGGCAACTTTTTACAGTTCACCTTCCCATTTTTTTTATCTTTTATTATTACTGTCCACTCTCTTCTACAGAGTTGCATGAAACTTGTATGATAGAGATTGATATAGACGATATATTTGTGGCTGAGCTCTCACAGCCACTAACTCGCTTCACTTTTGGCCAGCTACAAGTCTCTGCATAAACCCACCTACAGCAAACAGAAGCTTTTCTGACCAAGGTTGAGAATCTATGGGTATAGACATAAATATTAAAGAGTGCATTAGTCAAGGTTCTCTAGAGGAAAATAACTGATTATATATAGTACATATATAATATGTTATATACTATAAATATATTATATATAATATGTAATTTTTAAAGTAGATTATATGTTTTGGCCCAAGTAGTCCAATAATGGCTTCTGGCAGAACGTCAAAAATCCAAGAGATGTTCAGTCCATGAGGCTGGATGTCTCAGCTGATCTTCAGTATATTTAAAAATCTTCGAGAAAGAGGCTCAAATACCAGGGAAGAAATGCTTCAGCAGCAAGGTACATGAACTTGCTGGAGAGAACAGAAACAGGCAGGCAAAAAGCAAGATTCTTCTATGCTATTAATATAGGCTCTTGCTCAGATTTAGGAAGGATCTTCTAATACCAGATGTTTTGGATTTAAGATGGGCCTTCCTATCTCAAATTATCTAGTTAACTAAAAATCTATCACAGGTGCTTGGGTTTTCAGTTAATGTCAGAGTTTGTCAATTTGGCAACCAAGAATAGCCATCACTGAGATTATATTGACAAAATGATCATTTAACAAAAGAACACAAGTAGGTTTTCCTAGAAAATCTATGATCTCCTCAACCATGTGCTTTTGAACAAGATTATAGTGCCAGTCATGAAATCCCTCCAATAGAACAATTCTCGAATTCAATAAGAAAGTGTTTGGTTACCTGTATAATCATCATGTCACTTACCCACAAGTATGTAAAACATGGATCCAAATCCCAGGAAGAATACTGATGCCAAACCCCCTACCCTGCTACACCCTTTATAGTACCTTCGAGAATTACAAAAGCTTCTGGGCAGAGGGTTCCTGGCCACTTTGTTATTGATTTCTTAATGTCCTACATCCAATGTTTGTCATGCCTCTGGCAATAGGGTCTTATCATTTAGTTACTGTGGGTAAACAGAGGAAAGCAATAACCTGTACAGTTTTGTGTGCCTCTGGGAACTCTTTGAAAAATAACTCCTTGAAGTGTTCTGTTCTGTCAATTATATTTTTGTTAAACAATTTATGAGTTCTGAGAGTTGCATTGCCAACCAGCCCAGTATACCTCTGATAAAATTCCATCTTCTTATTTTATAATTTTTTAATCATCCTACCAACCAACTTTAGTTTTGGTTAACCCACTCTTTTTCCCCTGCTCTCCCTCTTCCTTTGTTCCCATGAAACTCTTAAACTTTTACCCAGGAATATTCCATTTTTTGCTTTTTCCTATAACCTGTATTATATTATCTCTTATGGTTATATTTTTCACTTGGGTTGTAAGACCATAGATTTTCATATAGCTTTTTAAAAACATACTGTTTATTTTGGATGAACCTTCCTAAATAAGTTTTGGCATGGAATATTTTTATACAGGATTTAAAGGCATCTCAATGGTATAAATTATAAGGTAGCAGAAATTCAAAGACAAGCACATGGCAGAGGGCAATTGAAATAAGAGAGGTGTGGTGTAGGAGTGGAAAGGGGTAAACGAGCTAATTTAGGAAAGTAAAATGTGGGCATGATAATTTTCCCAAAGTTTCAGTTGTTGTTCTGAGATGTAATGTTTTTCTTCAGTGAACTTCAACTTACCCCAAACCATCAGGCTAATATTTTTCCTAAGAACTATTTTAGAAAATTGTCTAGGTAGTCAAGAAAATAAAAGTTAAAAGGATAAAAATTGAGACAGATCTGGTTGTAATGATTATTTGAATTTTAAAATTGAAGAGACTTTGATAAAATGCCAATAGTTCTAATGGTAAATTTGGGATATTTCATTTTCCCCTAATCATTGGCTATTGGAATGTGTCCAAATAGTTTAACCAATGTCAAATGGGTAGAGAAAAAATTTTACTTAAAGGTGATTCATTCCAGGCTACCAAGCAATGCATGCAACAGTGCATTTGTCTTCTACTGCCATGCTAATTTTAGTACCACTAAGATATTTCACTCTACTTTCAAAAGAAATTTGATGAGTTCCCCATAGTATTTTAAAAATATATATTGTGGCTTAAATCATAAAGTATTTGTCAAAAAGAAACTTCTAATGCTTTTTTTAACCTTCCATTTGCTCATTGTGCATGATGAATATAATATGTCTTCTCTTCACGGATGATTGATATTTATAATTCTATTCTAAGTGTCACTTATTCCAAACATATAAGTTACTATTTAAAAAGTACTTGTTAATAAAATTTATTATTAGAGTCAGTTCTTAAGGCATAATTCATTAAAGGGGAATATAAGATTTGGATAACAGCCCAAGCTCCATGTAATTGAAGATTCAATAGCTTTTCCTAGTGTGTTTCAAAAGTCATTATTCTAATTACACCTAACGGTCATCAGCTAACTACTATTATCACAACAAGACATTGTATTGTATTTGGAAAGTAAAATATAGATTTCATAGACAATCAATTTCATAATCTAAGTATAGTTTGGCATTTTCATACACATATGGCTTTGGCTATCTATGGACTTTATGAACCACTTTTTCTCTTATAAATATTTTCCATATTTAATGCTATTTAATTGCTAGAAAATGTATATCTAAAATTTATCCCATTCTTCTCTGTAATTAGCTTTTATTTTGATGACAATCTTCAAAATTATTGTTTTATTCTAAATGAAATATACAAATGGCACTTCTGAATACTTACCTGTAACCTCCAGGTTGCTTTTAAAGTAAATTACCAGATTTTATATCTGCAATAGCTAACCTAATAACTGAAACGGGTTCATTGCCACATTTGTAATGGAGATCCCAATTTTGTTTAAGACTATGTTTACTGAAGAATTTGAAACATCGTTGGAACTGAGAATGTAGGAAATACAGTTAGAAGTGTCTTCTCTAGATATAGTTGATGGCTATGAGAAGACCAAGGTAATAGGATAGTAAATACAGTTTCATGAACTCATTTATTTAAAGCTGCAAAGAAATATAATAAAGTATTTCTGAACAAAGTGAAAAAGGTTTAAGATTACTAGGCCATAGTAACATGTATTTATGGCTGAGTCAGAGCAAAGTTCTTCACACAAAGATCCAATAAAGGTGAACAAAAATTGGGAACTTATTCTCATGTGCTTGTGATAAAAGTAATTTGTTGGTTTTATCTACTTAGTTTTTTCTTCTTAGAAACAAACTGATTCTTTGTCTGACTCATTAACATATTGTGGAAACATTAAGGAGCTTCCTAGGGGTACTCACTGGTATGTTATGACATTTGGGGAATAGCAGTGAAGCATGCCAGTGAGTGTGAAGGGCTTGTTAGTGGTCAAGATCTTAACCACAACTGAAGGATGTAGCTCAGTTAATTGGGGATGGAGCTCAATTAGTAGAGTGATTGACTAGCATGCACCCAGCACAGATTTCAGTCACCATTACTGGGAATACTTCGTGTGGTTGTCCATGCTTGTAATGCCAACACTACAGTATTAAAGATAATAGGATCAAAGGCTTGAGGTTATCCTTGGAACATAAGGAGTTCAAGGTAAGCCTGATATATATGAGGCTCTGTCTTAAACAACAACAACAAAAACAACCACAACAACACCCTACCCCATGCCCTTCCTAATTTTCAGCAACTTCAGTGTCCCTTCATGCTGTCAATCAAAGGAAATAGCAATATCACATAGTCAGACTCATATGATCTATAAGGTCCCATCTGTCCATATCTCTGACATTCCAGGAGTCTTCTCTTCTGTCCATTTGTTTGTAAACTTGACTCCTGCTTTGATCATCTCCTTAAAAGTCCAATGCTTCTTCTATCACCAGAATTACAGCTTAAGTTTTTAAAAAAACTAAATGAGTTCCAATTCTCTGTACTATCTTGTATTTCATTATTCTAGGCATGTCTTCACTTGCTGGATGGATGTCTGCTAAGCTATTGCAATGTACTGGATGGCTAAACTATACTCCATCCATAGTATTCTTACAGATATGACATCCAGGGTTGATTTGCTTGATTATTTAAATAGTATTTTTTCCCAATTTTACAATAATCTTGCTTACTGTACATTATTATTTCTTTTGTACTTAATAAGTGCCACAGTGTCAGATTATGATACAGCTTTCATTTGTTTTACATTTAATGGATGTAATATTGAAAATTCAGATTCATTTCAGTTGCTTCACCTGCCTAAAAGAGATATAATTCTTGAGAATAAATCAGTAACAGTGCATCAGAGTCTGAAATGAAGAAGATTGAGAGGACAGACAAAATAAGTTTCATTAATTTCTTCTTTCTTCCAAGCTTTAAGAGAAAGACAGCAAATATTTTGCTTTGTATAACATGAATCCAGTTGTCATTTAAAAGTTTCCTATTGTCATAGTTTCATCAACTTTTTCTTGAGCTTCAAATAAATATAAATTTAAAAAATAGAAATTACAACTTTTTGTGGCAGATTTCTTTCATTCAGAGCAATATTCAAAGATATATAAATTTTCTTATTGATAGCTAACTAAAAACTCAGTTTAATTAACCACATAGTAGATAATATAAAACTTCTTTAAAGTACAAGTAATTAAATATATTTTATAAGTATTTTAAATATTATATTCATTTTACCTATTGAATTCTATTAAAAAAGTACTGTGATTAGCACATTTAATTCATCCATAAACCAAGGTTTGAATGCTGAATGATTAAAATTATTGCTTCCAAGTTATTCATGGGAATGAGACTATCTACTGGAGCATGCATTATCTATCAGTTGCCATACTCTCCAAAGAAAATGAATTTCTTCTAAGGTAGGAGTTGGTTCATGTATGTCAAATATTTCTCCATAATGATCTCATCCTGTAATTTCTTATTGTTACTTTAAAAAAAAAACTTCCTAAAAGTCATTGTTAAGGACATATCCATTATGTCTGCAAATGAAAATTGTCTTGTTTTATACTTTCTCATGCATATAGGTTATAAATTATTAATAGTCCAATGAAAAAATATAAGGTTAAATATGTTCAAGATATTCATATAAATTCCCTTTTGACTTCTTTTTACATAGAGAATAGATATCACAGTATTTTAACACTGTAAATTCTGATGCTTGCATATGTGACACTGCATGCCTATAATTATAATACTCTGGAATCTTAGGCAGAAGAATCATAACTTTTCATCTACCCAGGACCACCTAGTCATATCTCAAGAAGAATGGGAACATCTCAACAAGTTGGGAAGATAAAAGATTACAAGGTGGGTAATGGCGATAGGGAGAAGGAGAGAGAGAAATAAACTGACTTGTTTGTTGATGGAAGCTATGGCTAATTGAGTAAACGAGTTAAGTCATTTTATAAATGTCAGATTTGTTTCTTTTACTTATTAATTCATACTTTTGCATCATATTTGAAGTTTGTTTATGTGATTTATCAATCCTTGATTTAAAAAGCATTATAATTGTTTTTACAATTAAAGATTTGGGCCTGTTTCTGTTTATAAGATAGCATTCGTTTCTTAAATTACTTTTTAGCTATGTGACCTATCAAAATAGTGAAACAAATCTTTTTCATTATAAAGAGCACATGTGGCCCTATGGAGCTCAGTCCAACTGCTACATCTACAACACAACTCCTCATTTGAGCTCAAGGTTCACTCTGGAAGAAGGGGATGGTAAGAGCCAGAAAAACGTAACTTTCCTATGAGATTGTGTCACTTACATGTCAGAAAAACTTCATATGTGAAGTGAAATCAACCTGCCCCCTGAATAAGACAAGAACAAGGATATATATAACCAAGTGGTCAGCTCTGAAATCATGTACATCCAGTAACATTATAAGGACTGAGCAGGTTACGTGTGTGTGTGTGTGTGTGTGTGTGTGTGTGTGTGTGTGTGTGTGTGTATGTGTGTATGTGTGTGTGTGTGTGGTGGGGGTGTGTTTAACAATAATTAAAGAACAGAGAACATGAATTTGAGAGAGAGAAATGGAGATTTTGTAAGAGGTTTTGGACAGAGAAAAGAGGTGATATATTTTAATTTCAAAAAACTAAGAAATAAAATATAATTGTTTATAATTATGGTTCTTACTATACTTTACTTTTTCTTATATTAATATAACCATATGAAATTTCTTAATATTGCAATTTTAATATATCTTCCTTGTAAATATACTTGCAATATTATGTTTAATAATATTGCTTCATGTTCCCAATATGACTGCCTGTTAATCCACAGAATATCTCAAGAAGGTTTTATTTTTCAAGGATAACATTATAGATGTTAAATGTATTGATATGAAGGTATTTCTTTGACATTGTCATATGCACTTCCTGTAGTCACAGAGGTCCGTCAGGGAGGGACAGAGGGAGACTTACAATTGGTGACCCCATCATCATCGAAGCAGAGACTGGACTAAGATTGTTATGAGCAAAGGACTGCTTCCAGTAACATGAGACAAGAAACAAATTCTTGTAATTCTGGGAAGATGACTGATTATGAGCCACCTCTTTGTGACATGGTGAAAGACAGCAGTCACAATGAAAAAGAAAGGAATTTATTCCTATAATAGAAATAGCTGAAGAAAAAATCTAAGTTTAAAATCTAAGCAAGAACTCCTTAAAGAAGCAGTGAATGGGCATCAGTTGTCATTGCTGCAGACTTCCACTTATACTGGGAAATACAGGTTTTAGCTGTTAAGTAAGCGTTCTCTATTCTTGAATATGGGTTAAACATGGAAGAATAAATTTGAAGGAGGCTGAATTTGTATCAGGGATACCTCCATATGGCTAGACATACCATGAACAGAATACAGCATAGCAGTGAAATTTGTGGCTATGAAGGTGGAAGTATGACATGGGAGATTGAAGCTGATATTCACCAATAGTGCTATGAAGTGAGTTCAGCAAAAAAAAAAATCTTTGCACTGCTTGGGAAAGGAACAAATTATGAGACTGAAGAGTACAAAAAATACTATGAATTAATAAATGTCAACACAAACAAGGATGCTTTTTCCAACCTCTCAGAACCTCAGTCAGAGAAAGCTTTGTGCATGACAAGAACAATCTCTAAACTATAGAAATAAAGTTTTTCCTGCAACCTCTAAATGGGAGATACCAACAGAAACATACCAATATCCCTACTTTTTATTACTAGGACCACAATCCTACACACCTGCAGAAAACATAATCACAGACATTCAAATGGGATGAAGAAAACAAACCCATCTGATACTGAGAAGGTACAGCATATTTGATTTTATTTTTATGTTCACTTGTATTTGCACATTTGTCCTTTAGTTGCTTAATAATTTTATTTAGCTTGTATCTTGCCTGAATAGACTTTTATGACTATATTTTGATCTTCAACCACTGCATGGTATTTTCTATACTGATTTTCATACCTCATAGAAGCAGAGTGTGGCCTCAGTCAAGAAGTAACACTGCCTACTGAAAATGAAGGAGTTGAGAAATGTATTCTTAGGATTTATGATTAAGAACAAACATCAGAAGCTGCCTCTGTATAATTTTCCATAACATTCATATGTTATTCCCTGTTTTTCTCATTTTAATCTCCTCTTTAATTTACTACTGATTAACAAACATACCTCTAAAAAACTATAAACTACATTTTCCTCTAAACAGTGCATAGCACCAGCTTACCTAAACACTTTCAAGGGTGCAGTGAGGTATGAAAATACTATTTATGATAACATAACTCTGGCATTAAGGTCAAATCACTGCTTCTAACACTGAAGTTGGCTTCATTTCTGCATAGCAGTGGGGAACATAAGCCCAAGCGATGACAATTCTCTAAGAAGATTCATGTAAAACAAGCAAGAATAGAAAAATAAGAAACTGAAGACTGAGAAACATATCAACCCTGATACATCAACAAACACAACAAAGGTTCATCCAAACACAAATGATCAAAGAAGGTATTACCTCCTCATAAGTTCTCAACTCCTTATTGCTAGAATCAAAAGCTGACGGAATGAGAGAAATTCTAGAAAGGATTACAGAATCCAACTGTTTAAATGTGACCATGACAACATAGAGAATTCAAGTAAGCATGAATGAACTAAGTAAAGCAATTCAGGATATAGGGAAGAAATTATGGAGGAGGTAGAAATGCTTGAGAATTTGAAGAGGATAATTTAAAAAAATGGAGGAAATTATAAAAGGAAATTGGGATCCGAAAAGTCAACCAAACAAGAGTGTAAGGAATGACAGGTTCAATCAATAAATCAGAAGAATAAACTGGAGGAAGCATCATCACAGGTAAAACAAAGTAGAAAAGTAAATATCAAAGATGGAGGAGGAATTTGAGACAATAGTAAATACATTCAGGAATAGAATGTAGAAAGAAAAGAAGCTAACAAGCATTGCCAAAACTCCAGGAATATGAAAATCCACACAGTAGAAGGAACTGAGATAAAATCACATGTACAATGTATTCAGTTCTACCTGAAAAATTGAGCAAACACCTTAAAATAATAACTCTCTGTGCAAATAGCCAAAAGGCACAGAATAACTATGTGGATAAAAAAGATTAAAAAATAAAATTTAATCATGTATTGCTTCCAGAAAACAATCTTCATTGGAAATATAACAAAAACCTGAAAGAAGTGAAGAATTTCAGTGCATATTACTAAAGGGAAAGATTATACCAAGAAGGTAGAATAATTTTTAACATTTATGTACCAAGCATTGAGGCTCACAATGTTTAACACAAACACTCAAGACTACGAAATCTCTGATGAGTCAGGAAACAAAATAGTGGGTGATGTAACTATGGCACTCTCATCAGAAAAAAAATATTGAAAAATCAGAGTGATTTCATATAAACAACATGACAAATCACCTCAGATTTCTAGAAAAGAGAATGTTAAATTCAAATGCAGCATATGGCAATAAGCAACACAGATTGAGGTGGAATTTAATGAAAGAACAGAGACAAAATGAACAATATGTATAGACAATTAAAGGATGTGCTATTTTGTTCTTTGAGTAGATAAGGATGATTGAAAAACCTCCAATCAAGCTAACCAAAATTGAAAGACAAAAACCACATGTTAATGAAATTATCAATGAAAGGAGGTTGTTACAACAAATTTCAATGAAATTCAGCATAACATTGAAGAATAATTTGAAAATAAATTTCAAGCAGCTGGAAAATCCACTAATATTAGATCAAGAATATATAAACAACTTTAGTAGGCCCATTACCAGGAATGAGACTAAAGAAGTAATTAAAGAATCTCTCCATAAGAAAAGCCCTGGATCAGAGGCTTCATGGCTTAATTATACCTAATACTCTCCAAAACTATTCCACAAAGTATAAAGTAGAGGGACGCTGTTAAACTCACTGACAGTTTTGGTATTATGTTAACACTAAAACTAGGTACAGATAAAACAAAAAAAATAATAACATCATATGCAAATTTCACTGATGAACATCGATGTGAAAACTCACAACAAAATGCTTATAAACTGAATCCAAGAATGCATTAAGAAGATTATGCACCATGACTAACTTCATTCATCCCAGGGTCAGTGAGCTTAATGCAAAAAAAAAGTGAATTAAACAATTCAATAAACCTCATAAAGAGACTCATGGATGGAAAGGATACAATCACTTCAGCTGTTGCAAAAAAAACATATTGACAATGTTGAACACTGCTTCACAAATCTTGAAGAAACTATGTATGATGTAAGAAATACAACTCAATAAGTTAATGATTATAGGGCAAACCTATATATAATATTATATGAGCAAATATTTCCCATTAAAATCTGGAGTAAGATTAATATGCTCACTCTCTCATTATTGTATATTGTTATGTATAGTACTAAACTTCTCAGCAGGAGCAGTGAGACAGAATAAATAAATGAAGAGGATAAAAACAAGACAGGAAGAAATTATATAGTTTGCAGGAAGGATAAAGCATACTCTAAGCAATACCAAAGAAGAGACAAGCTACTTCAATAGATGAGTTTTTAGAACTGATCATCATTTTCAGAACAATTACAAGATACAAGGTCACTTATAAATATCTCTTTTTTGTATATCAATGACTAACTTGCCAAGAAAAATTTAGGACTTATATCCCATTTGCAGTAGCTTTAAATGTTAAGAGAAACCTAACCAAGGAAATTAGTGAAAATATTTCTACAGTGAAAGCCCTAAAACACTGGAGAAGAAGATCCCAGAAGATGGAGAGATCTTCAAAGTTCCTTGATTTTTTAGAATTTGCATAATAAAATGGTTATGTTAGCAAAAGTGGTCTGTAAGTTTAATGCAATTTACATCAGAATTTTAGTAACTTTTCTCATAAAACCAGAGACAAGTCTTGAATTACATACGGAAATACAAAATATCTGGATTATACCATGTAATCATAAATAGAAAGAGCAATGCTAGAGATATTATTACAATATCTGTCCTAAAATTTTACTGCCCAGCAATAGTCACAGTTACAACATGGGAATGAATCATGGGATAGAACAGAGGATCCAGAAATAATGTACCCCAACTGTTTTCACATTTTCATAAATGGGCCACAAACAGACATTTTGTCATCAAGTAAAATTAAATGTATATGTCAATAATGACTCAACATAATACCTAAAACCTTATAATTACTAAAGAAAATAAAAGAAAAATATTTCAGAAAGTACCTTAGAAATTGAGAAATGTGATGATATCAGGTTAAAAAGCTTCTTAATAACTATCATTAATTACTACAGAGAAGAGACCATACACACATTTGCAGAAAACCATCACCAACTACACATCAGATAAGGGGGTTAACATCTAAACTATACATAGAACTGAAAAAAATTGACACCAAGTGACAAATCTTTAATCAATAATCAATGGGCTAATGAACATAATAAATAATCCAAACCAGAGAAGTAATGGCCAACACATACTTTAAATTCTGTTCAACATTCTTAGCCAAGAGGACAATGCAATTGAAACTGATTTTAGAGGCCATATTACCCTCCTAAGAAAGGCTATTATCAATAAAACAAATGGCAATGAATGCCAGGAGAATATGGACAAAGAGGAACATTTATTTACCACTGGTGGAATGTAAACAGGCACAACCACTATAGAAATCAGAAAGGATGTGTTCTAGAGAGTTGAACAGAGAACCACTGGATGACTTAGGTGTGCTGTTTTTAGGCATGTGCCCAAGGGAAGTGTACCAAAGAGATGCATGTGGGTCCATCCTTGTTTCTCTAATACTTGCAAAATCTTAAAGAAATAGTTAGCCTAGATGCCCATTCTCAGATGAATGGATAACAAAAATATAGGATACATTTACACAACGGAATCTTATTCAACTATAAAGAGAAATGAAAGTGCAGTATTTATAGCAACAAAAGCACAGGAAATTAGCACATTAAGCAAAATAAGCCAGACTTGGAAAATAAAAACAGCATGTCTTACATTATTAAAATATAGTTCCAAGATTTTAATTTATGTTTTGATGCTCCAATTTAATTAAGTATTCATGTTTTGGTTATATGTCTTTATTATTCTATAAAAGTAGGTTTGCTCCAACTTAATATTATACTACATCATATAAAATGTAAAATTTCACAAAGGGGTATCCTTCAATTTATGATATTAATGAAATATTTTAATATTTACACATTACATACAATATTGTCATTGCACATAATTTCATATCCTCACACTCAGTTTTGATCAGATATCACATTCCTTCTGACTTACAAATAAGCAAAGCAGCTTTTTATTTGGTAACCTATGGATTTTGGGAAGAACCTTTATGAATGTATCTTAATTCACAATTCATTGCTTGCCTTGATAACAATAAATTTTTCCTATGGATTTCTTGTACCATTCTCTCCCCATAGTGCTATCTATATAGACACATTTTCAAATGCTAAGTGGAAAAACTGGATTTGAGGTAACATAGTCTAAATAGGAATACCAGCAGATCTTGATTCTTAATGTAGTGTTCTATAGTGGACCAATTACTATATACAATACATCTATCTTTCAAGACTTTCTATTAGCTACAGCACTTCCAAACCTGCCTTCTCTGAGTTTCGAACTCAGGACCTTCAGATTATGAGACTGACATGCTGCCAGCTATCTCTGTCTACTCTCACAAGACCCCCGAAAGTTGTTTGCGTCTGTCTCCCATTTCTCAGGTAATATTATATCCTTCTGAGGTCTTTGATGTAGTTGAAAACTAGATAGGTTTAATTTTCCTTAGTTATGAAAAAAGATAAGTTTGATATAAAACCTTAGACTCATAAATATAGCATAGACAGAATATTTTGTTTAATTTTACCAAAACAAATAGACTAGATATTGTAACTGTAATTCTTGCTTGATAATTCTTTTGTTATATGTAATTTTACTATGTGACAGTTAAAACCTTCCTTTTGGAAAAAAGAAAAAGAAAAGGGGAAGTGCTGTAGATATCACTCTGTATAAATAAAATGCTGATTGGCCAGTAGCCAGGCAGGAAGTATAGGCGGGACAAGCAGAGAAGAGAAGGGAACAGGAAGGCTCAGTCAGGAGACACCACCAGCCGAGGCCATGACAAGGAAGATGTAAGGTACAGGTAAGCCACAAGTCATGTGGCAAAGTATAGATTAATAGAACTGGGTTAATTTAAGGTAGAAAAACTAGATAACAAGGACCCTGCCATGGCCATACAGTTTGCAAACAACATAAGTCTTTATGTGCTTACTTGGTTGAGTCAGAGCATCTATGGGCCTGGCGAATGAGAGAGATTTGTCCTGACTGTGGGCCAGGCAGGAAAACTCTAACTACAAAGGGAGCCTACACAAAATGTCTCTGAGGGTTACCCATATGGATGAAAGGAGAAGGGAGCATTTATTTAAAAGTGATTGTGCCCAACATGTTACTGCTGCTTTTCAGACTGCTTGTACATGGACTGGGAATTTCTAACAAAAGAAACTTAGCTGAGGCAGTGTTATCAAAATCTTCCCACTTCTGAAGTTTAACTTAGCTATGAGAATTGAAGAAGAATTAAAAATTCATAACACTAGTTACCAATACTTCCTCCTGAAACTTCTATCTAAGAGCATTACATGAGTCACTGGACAGACTTCTAAGAATTTAAAGATACACAGACAGTTTCAAGAAGTGAGAGAGAATTGAGATGTAATAGAGATTCGGACCATTGCAGAGAATGATGTATAACTGATTGCTGGAAAGGGGGAACCGCAAATCGTATCTGCCAGCAAAATGAGTCTTAGAAAAGTCTGACAAAGGAGAAAGACACATCAGAAAGCTGAATTGGCAGTCCCTCTTTAGAAGGGCAGCCAAGTTCATCTGGGTATTGAAAACAAAGAAATACCAATCACAATTATTCAGCTTTGCTTGTGGTAGACAGTCTGGCTCTGAAGTAGAAGTCAGTAACAAGTTTCCATATAAGTTTCTCATTTGGGTACTTGTATGAGAGCTCACTTGTTTCTTCCTAGAGCTTTCTTTTTAAGAGTTGTTCATACTTCTGAATATATCTTTTGTACTTATCTCAGTTACTTCTAAATAAAAATTACTTCAGTCTTGCTTTTATAGTTAGACATCATCAAATTTCTACAACTTGAGGTTTGTGGAAATTAAATTATAAGAGAGAAAGCATTTGCCTGGATTGAACTGCACTGAGCCCTGAGGCCCAAATGATGCATTTAGATTCAGCTGTGTTGTCTGCCAGTTGTGACAAAGCTCTCACAGCATCAAGCATTTTTCTGCCTCCACATAGCTCTCTGTTCTGAAATTCCTAGGAGGACCTGTTGGTATCCGCAGCATTTATAGTTGGACTCAGATTGCTAGAGTATCAGGAAATACTATCATTTAAAGCAGAGTGGCAAATCTGGACAATTTTTTGCCTGGAGCCACACATTTAATTTGATGTATTAGTTAATGTATCTTTTAATTTCAACTAGTTCAAAGAGGTAATAAGCCCCAAATCTCTTTGACAACTATATATTCAACCAGGTAGTTGTTTATGTTACCTGTTTACATCCTTTTCAGATAAATTATGATGAATTTGAATTCATGCACAATACTCAAAAACTTTTAGAGCTCATACTGTTATAGGTGACCTAGCAACTAAAATCAGTGTGCAGCTGATTTTAGTTGACATGTGAGTTAAATTTATGATAATTATGCTTTTTTGAAAAATATTCTAAAAATAATGCTTTACCATACTATTCCTGATGTATAGAAGATGAATACAGGTCTTTACATACCCTAATAGCTTTCTATGAATTTGAAATAGCAACAGACATAGTTTACTATGTAGGTTTTGATATTGTGTCCATGAAGTTCAGAGACCAATTTCATAGAGCCTCAATATAAGTGTACCATAGACTTCTCAGGATATTTTGTTAAAAAACCATAGAAGCGCTGGGGTGATGGCTCACCAGTTAAGAACACAGCTGCTCTTCTAAAGGACCTAAAATTGGCCACCAGAATACACAAGGCAGCTCTCAACCATCTCTAACTCCATGTCCAGGACTAACACAGGCACAGGCGATACATGCAGGCAAGGCATACACACACACATATGGAAGTAAATTGAATACTTAATTGATAAAAAAGGAAAAAAAAATATCTTAAACATAAGCATAAAAATATGCCCCAACTGTGAATTCTCTTGTTTCTTGCAGAATCTAACAGATGATTGTCTATAAATGATCCTTTCTAATTCTAAGTTTATTCAATATAGACACAAGTAACAGTTGTATACACAATCACATTTGCGTATCTCATTATCCTTTTACTCTTGTAAAAGTAAGATCTTCTTTATGAGTGAGGATACAGTTGACCTCTAGACTGTGCTGTTGACATAATTTTGGAGATAAAATGCAAAACTCAAAGCAACTTCCCTCTAAATGGTGATCATGATGCTCTTAGTACCTAAATTGTGGGTGGAAGAGAGCATGCAGAATTGTTTTCCACATAATGTTCCATGGCAATGTCAATCTAAGATGGATGGCCACTGCTTTGATCAACCTAGCAATCCCCAGAAGGACCCTCTATGACAGCAGGGTATTCCTCCCTCATTATCCCTAAGACTACTCTATATTGCCAGCAAGATTCCAGTTGGTATAGCTAGAAATCAGGGTCAGGGATCAGGAGGCTTGATAAGTTTTCAGACCAGATAATGAGCCATCAGGGTAAGGAGGCTGCAGAGGTCTGGGGCTCCAAGTTCTATGCATGTGAGCTATTGTTTTAGCAGACAGATTAAAATGGCAAAACATAGACCCACATATAAAATTATTCATGATTTCAAAGCAGTCATCCCTGAGTGTCAAATCTCCAGCACAGAACCCTGTGTGACAAGCACCAAAGAAACAGATCTAGATTTAAACTCCATTCTGTTGGAATCATTATCCCGAGTATGCAAATCATAACGCAATTGCAATCATATCTGATAGGTCTCAGCACAGGCTTTACTCCATCTTCTAGCTGATTCCCATTAAAGCCATCAAACAGGTTTTGATTTAAGGAATATTATCCATGCAGACTAATATCACACTGTTATCTCCAGTAGAAGAGAATATAAGTTTTGAAAAATATACCTGGCTCACAACATTTTAAGTACCTCCATATAATTCAGAACACTGCAGAATTTTATGAAATACTAATGAACTAAACTAAATAAACTGCCTCTATCCATGGGCATTGTGTATCTTCTCATTTTGAAAATGCATGTTCTTCTAAACTGAAACATTCTGTTTAGACTTTTTGTTGTTATTGTTGATAGGAAAGACTTCAGTATATTTTCATTCTTTTTCTCCTTTAGGGCTATTGCTTTGTAATTCATAAACTTCATTCCAAATTTCAGAAGCATAAAGTGCAGTAGTTCATGAAAATATGAAAATATTTAAGGGCTTGCTTAGATTAATATGCTTGTTATGTACTAAGTAAGATAAATAAATTAATTCTTTTTGTCACTTTGTAGAGATAAAGGTGATATGCTGAAGAGCTGTTTCTCAGAGATTTTAATATCATTAGTTGACCAGATGTGTCTTCAAGAGACAATAGTAAAAAAAGTAATGTAGCTTTGGGCAATAGATACTAGAAAACTGAAAATGCAGGTCTAACTTTTGTCTCTCTGAATCTCATCTGCTTAAAAATATCTAGCTTTGAGCAAGAATTGCTTCAGAAGGTTCAGAAGTATAGTGACAATACTTTAGGAGGACCAAAATGTGTACAATTAATTTTGAAAGCAAAAACAAACATTATAGGCCTATTGACTGAACTGCTGCCTTGGTTTAATGGGGGAATCTATATAAAAATCTCATGAAGGCTAGAAATAATTGAATGTGAACTTTTAAACCATTATAAATTATTTCAACATTTGGATATTTCTGAAGGTAAAATAGAATCTCTTTTCTTATATTGAAAATGATCTGCTCATTTTTCTTAAAAGCAGCTCCTAAGAGAGAAAGAAAGATCCTCACAAGAGACACAATGCTATCCACCACAATGTGAGAAGAGACAGGAAAAAGATGCTTGGAAGCCACAGAGGAGGTGCGTATGTCTTTCTTTACCCAAGGAAAGTATTTCTTTGATGAGAAAGGTTCTTTGCTTAAATGAGGAGGAATTATTTGTCTATGAGTGTAAACACATTACCATCCTTGCTGCAGAAAATGGCAGAGAGAACTGACTTGTGAAATGTTAACTTTTTATGAAGGTGGCACTAATGAAAGAGTCACAATGTCTTACAGAAACACAAATGCAGACTTTTGAGTGAAATTATTTAAGAATACTCAGTAGCCTCACTTGAGAAATACAGTCAGATCCATCACAATGAAAAATTTGCCAGCACTCTGATGTAAAATATTTAAAATCCTTATGAGAAAGGGGGGAGGGAAGGAGGAAGGGAGGATGGTAGGGGGAGAGAGAGAGAGAGAGAGAGAGAGAGAGAGAGAGAGAGAGAGAGAGAGAGAGAGCACAAGCGAGCAAGCACACTGGTCTGGAAAAGTTGAAAAAAACCCACATTGTTTACTAGCAGATGATAGATACAAGTATAAAGCACCCTGATCAATAAGAATATGTTTTGTTTTCATTCAGAAGTAGAAAAGCACTTATACTAAGATGTGGCACATCTCTACAACAACAAACAATCTGAATGAATTGCACGTCACTGTTAATGAGAGTGCTAGCGATTATTGTAGAACGAACCTAAATCTCTTTTGTAGTCTTTCACCAATGATGGGATATTGCATCCTGGTCTGCTGCTCTTGTGTACAGGATCCATCTGATTGTTGTGCTTGAAAGAAGCAAAGGGAAAGAGAAACCTTCCAGATGAGAGTCCAGTTTCACCTGAGGTGAGAAAAACTCAACCAATATAAGAGCAAACTGGTGAGCAAGAAGACATCACAGATAGCAGTTTTAAAATGAAGTAATTAGTGAGATTTACTACTGCATAAGGTCTAGGAAATCAGTGCAATGGGTAAAAACCAAGATGTGGAATATTGGGGAAGCAAATGACAAAGTGTGAAAGATTTAGTTCAGTGATTGTGAATTTTAAGATGGGTACCCCAAGTTGGAGAGATGATGCAATGGATAAATTGCTTGACATGCCAACATGAAGATCTGAGTGTAGACACCCAGAGTTTACTTAGAAGCCAGATACTGTGGCATGTATCTGTTACCCCAGCACATTAGGATGGATCCAGGCAGACCCTGGGGATCCCTGGCTAGGCATTCTAGCTGAAATGACAAGCGTCATGTTGCTAACAGGCCCTGTCTCAAAAGAGTATGTAAAAATATTAATAATGATTAATAAGGAGAAGTAATTAAAGGGTATACCATAATATTTACTGCTGACTTATACATTTGGGCACAGATGAGTGTACCCTCCTCCTCTGACACATACAGAGGAAGAGAGATGAATGAATTAAAATTTATACTTTTAGCATCATTAGGTGTTTTCTTTAGTTACTTTAATTATCTACTATCTTATGAAAAAAATAGAGGTGCCAAAATAAGACTTTTGCTTATTTAAGAAGTAAATACAGTGTTGGTTGTGAGAGGAGTGGAATAATTACCAATGAATTAAATGACCTCTAAAGAAGAAATTAGATGGTGGTTAGTGAATGGAAACTAAATAACGTGTGGGAATGTATTTGTAGCTCAACTTTTGTTGGAGTTTCAGTATGTGAAGGCATGATTTAAAAAAAATAGGCAAGTTGTTAGGAGAAAAATGGACATTACAAACTATTATTGTGAAGGACTTGAATCATTGATGATTAATTCTTAGGACAATACCACTAAACTGAGTGGCTATGGTAGGAATTTGGGGAACAAGGACATCAGAGAAAATGAGCCAAGGGATGGGAGTATTTGATTTCAGAAAGCCCATCTCCGTAAATAGAACATCAATGAACTAAGGACTGTAAACCAGATGCTTTAGAGAATGAGGGTAAGGGAGTGTATGCAGCCCTACAGCCAGACCAGTGAACTTTGACAACCAGAAACATGTCAATAGTTTATAATACAGTTCTGAATTGAGAATCTTTTATTGAATGAGCTAATTTCATTAATGTAGCTTAAATTCACACCGTTCCAGAGCTAGAGTGAGTTCACATTTCCTGATAAATCTCAGTATGAATAGCTGTGCACTCTCTGAGTGTGTGATGATAATCAGATGTGACTAGCTATTGACTGAGTTACTGCTATGCAGAGGGAATGCAGGATTGGATAGCCTGGCCCTTGTATCACTCTGAGATTCCTTTTGCATTAGAGACCATAAATTAATTATGTCTGATTAACTAGGCAATCCATTACATGAAATATTAGCAACTCAGTGTAGTTTCCATTTAACATCAGTATCAATTTAACATCAAGACACTGCATTCAATTTGTTTCTTCAGTGAAACACAAAATCATGGAATAAAATAACTCTATGCCAAGCTTAAGAAGGCATAGAAGTTTCTGTGAAAGTGCCATGTACTAAGAGTTGATATTGACAAAGTTTGTTTATTCTAATTTGTATTGACATATCACTGAATTCATTCATTTTGTATTTTTATTTATTTATAAATTGTTTATATTTTCTTAAATTGATGACATTGAAAGATTTTATATTAGCCTGGTATGGCAGTCTGTGTATTTAATACCTCACTCAGAAAGCAGTGGCAGGCAAATCTGGGTGAGTTCTAGGTCAATCTGGTCTATACAGGAATTTCCAAGACAGCCAGGATTATATAGAGAGACTCAGCCTCACCACCAATCCCCAACTCCAAAAAGTAGAAAATTTTTAAAAATATTTTCTTCCTTTTAAATAGAACCTGATAATCTTTTATTTAACTATTTACAGAAATTTTATACATTTTGCATGCCTCTTGATCTTAGTTTTATTATTCATAAATTTCTTCATAGAATGAATGTGCTGATTTTATAAGCCATTGTTCCAACATTTATTTTTATCTTCCTCCATAGTAATTACATCTGGCATAACAGATATTACTTAATCATGTGTTCCTGACTTCATGCTTTCAGAAGTGCACTGATCATTTGAGCTTGCTTTCTTCTGAAGCTGAATGATCTTGCCTGACTGAAGACAGTCTACAAGTGGCCATCTTTCTAAGACATGTAATTTTGTTTATATTTGTTAGAAATGAGGACAACTGGTCAGATCAATTTATACTAACATTGTCAAACAACCCCATTTATAGCTAAACCTTGACATATTCTGTATAAAAAGAACAACATCACATGCCTGATGATGGATGTGGCAAAATAGGGAAGAGAGTTTCAGGAGCAAGAAGGCCATGTTAATGTCCATGGTCTGCACTGCCACTAGAGGGCGTTCATGTGAGCCCTTTTTTTGTAGTGGTATTAATGGCTGCACACTCACAGATGAGAAGGAGAGACATAGAAGGCTTCCATGACAACCTCTCCCTCTCTCCTCCACTCTTCTCACAAAAGACCAATATACATAGGAAGCCACTGAATAAAATTGTTAAAAACTATGATAGGGATGCTGAAGTGTAGCACAGTTGATTTCTGGCATGGATGGGGTTGGGGAAGGACTAAATTGTCACTAAGAGGATGGCCACTAGGAATTTTATTGTGCTTAGACTTCACACACACACACACACACACACACACACACACACACACACACACACACGTGTGTGTGTGTGTGTGTGTGTGTGTGTGTGTGTGTGTGTGTAATTTTTTCTTCCTTTTTTTTCCTGAGGAGGTCACAAGGGTTTGGAGGAAGGGTGGATCTGGGAGGACTGGGAAGTGTGATCAGGGTGCATTATATACTATTCCCAAATAATTAATAAAGGAAGTATGTTGGGGGAGAAAAGAAGAAAAGAAGAAGCAGTAGACGGCAAACATCACAGTATTCACTAGAGCAGCTTTGGTTGGTAGTCATATTTCCTTTTCCTGATGTTGCAACTCTTTTGTGGCCACCTTAACAGAGCACCTGGGATCAAATGGCCTAGCAACAGGAAAGGTTTTCCCCCAGGCTGAATATCTGAGATGGCCATGCCAGCAGGACTGACTTTGGAGGCCTCTCTTCTCATGGTCAATATGACACATATGTCCCAGAGTCATTTTATAAGAATACTAGGCATATTAAGTCAGAGCACACTAAAAACGCACCCTTTTTCCTCAATCATTCCCAAATACCTCATCCCAAAATACACTAACATTCTGAATACTGGGAGTTAGGATTACAACAGAGGGACTGGGGTAGGGGGACTTTGTGCAATAATACCACACTTCAGCCTCAGATACATTAAATAACTTGTCCAAGGTCAAAATAGACTCAATAAATCAGGGCAGGTGTGATTCATGTTGAGCTGTCCTCGTCTGCAAATCCAGTTTTATGACGGAAACTGCCCACCAGTAGAACCTGAATATTCATTAGTAGTGTGCTCTGGTAAAATGGCATTATTAAAACATGTTTTCACCCAAATTTCTATTTCTTTACACATTTGCACTCTGAAGCAAAACAGTATACCATTAATTCAAGCAGCATGATAAAGCTCACTAAAAGAACTATAAAACATAGCTAGAAAAACTTCCCTAGCACTCATTTTGTGGAAAAGATTATTGTGCTGCAATTTCATTTCCATGTATGAAGTACAAGTTTATACATATTTATGTAGCAAGACAGTGATAAATTTCTTTTGAGAAACTAAATTTATATGAAATCAAAATGGTTTACAGTTATAGGCATAGTTTATCACTACTAAGCATTGCTTTGATGTTTACTTATCTTTGCTGATCAGAGATACATACATTTACTTTCCACGTTCAGTAGTTTTATACAGCCATTTTTCATGAGCCAACCTACCTAAGACTAAGCTTATTGCTAAGGCATTTCCAAATATACTGGGTTGCCTGAAAGTACCTGGCCATTCTTCCATCAGAGATGAGACCTGAGGTTCAATCCCACTTTGCTTCTGTTCTAAGGAAGCCGATTTGCTCTTTATGTAGTCTTCCATGAAAATGATAATGTATCTTTGAATATCTTTATCCTGATTCTTCCATTACAATGATAACAAAATTTTAAAAAGTATTAATGAGAATTATGATTATTTGGAACACTGTAAATGATAAAAAATAATTTTATAGTAACTCATATTCAGAACAAGCAAATATCCAAATATTCAAAATTATAAGACACTTCATTCTTTAGAATTATAGAGTAAGGATTTGTTAAGAGTTACAAGTGCTGGTGATGAGATAAAGCAAGAAGTAATATGTTATAAAAAGTAGAGGATACAGCTGAATTGGAAAGATAAAATGGCTCTCAACTGTTTTATTCTTTGTGTGTTAGGGTTGTATATATTGGTTGTATGTATGTGCATATGTGGAAGACAGAGGTATATATCAAGTGTCCCTAATTATTCTGTTTTAGTTTTTGAAGTGGCTCTCTCACTGACTGTTAAATTCACATTTTTTGCTTGATGGGTAGCCAGCAAGTCTTAAGATCTTCCTGAATCTACATTCCCCAGCACTGAGATTATAGATGTTCATATGTCCTGCACACTCAGCTTTTATGTGGGTGCTGGAGATCCTGATTTAGCTCTTCATGCTTGTGCTGCAGCAACTATGTTCATGGATTCTCCTTAATACCCCATCAAATACCTATCAGCCTCTAAAGGACAATTAAGAATTTGTGAGCATGCACCATTTACCTTCTGGGTCAGTTTATTGGATTCCCAGGTTCCAATGGGTGAAATACAATACCATGTATGCATGAGCTCCATAAATGTGAGTTGAGAGGTATGGAATTCTGACCAGAGCATAATTTACTAATTTGGGTGGCTTTTTACCAATCATAGATTCTTCTCCACCTCAAAAATTTACATTATTACAGTTCTACTCATATACCATGGCATTTAATGTAGAATGAGAATGGGTGCAAATAACTACTTGGAAGGATTGTTGCTTGATAGAATGCACTATATCATGTTTATATTTCCCACTGAAGGTTTATTTTTTTCCTCTATTACTACATTGTCATTTTAATCTCTACTAAAATATTTATGCAATTCCCATGATATACTGGAACTTCACATGTGTTATAAAACTGCTTTTGGAAGATGAAAAATCAGATTGCTATGAGGATGTGACCTCTGAAAAGCTGCTCATGCTCCAGAAAATAGCCCTACATTCCTGCACATATTTGCAGCACTAAGTGGACTCCTACATGTTTAATTAAAAAAGAAGGAGAGAGAGGGGGGACAGACGGGGGTAGAGAGGGGGAAAGGAGAGGGAGAGGAAGAGGAAGAGAAAGAGAGAAGTAGAGGGAGAGGTGGAGGGAGAGGGAGAGGCGGATGGAGAGGGAGAGGGAGAGAATACATTAGACTAGAGGTAATAAATAGTGGTGGTAGGCTTATGGGAAGAATTAGAGGGGTATGAATGAGGGATGGACTTAAACAAAACATAATATATACATGTATGAATTTCTCAATAGTTAAAAATATCAAAATAAACTTTATAAAACAATGAGTGTCTTAAGTTTATTAAGGTCTTTAGACAAATTTGGTAATTGTAGATAGGCAATGCTTGCCAGTGAAAAATAAAGTGCCTATATCACAATTGATCTATTTTGTAGGATATGTTAAAAGTGAAGATAACTGCAAAAATATCTACGATATCCCATTAAAATAAATTTAGTATGACAATACAGAGACACAATAAATTGATGAGTGTTCTTCATTTGTCATGGATACCTACTCCTTTGTTGAACCTATCTATTTCAGTAACAAAAAAAAAAACTTAATTAACTAGACCTTATGGAGTGGCTTCAGTGTAGAATATGGTATGGTTTTGATATACTTCCTTCCAATGGGGGGAAAAAACTCTCCAGGGTTCTTGATGTTTTCTTGGATGATTTTAGAGAATTAAAAAAAAAAACAGACCTAGAGTGTTGGAGTATCATGGTGGTTTTCAAGCAACTAAGACACAATGGCCAATGAGTGAGATAAATGAAGCTCAGGAACAGTCAATGACAACTGTAATTTTGACAAGCACAAGAACAGTAACAAATATAAGGGATTAATTTGTCTGTAAGCAATAATTCCCAATATTTCCACTTGTGTCAAAAACTTCAGGATATATGCAGGAAGAGAAAATATTCAACAATCATCCTGTTACTAATTCACTGTACAAACTCTTTATTTATTCAGAGAATTCCTTAGAAAAAAAGAGAATTCAAGAACCTGAATTCTAAGACTGAATGGATAAATAACAGGTGAGTTTTTATGGATGGTTGAGTAGGCCTGATTTAAACCTAGACATTTGGTAATAAGAAAGAGGGATGCAAAGTTGCTGATATTTCTCTAGCCATATCAGAATCATTGTCAAAAGATCTCATCCCATGGTACATAAGACTTTTCAACTTAGTCATCATTAAAAATGTTTATATTTTTATCAAATTAGTAAATACATATGAAGGAAAAATTTCAAAGGAAAGAATTTCCATTTAAGACAATGCCAGACAGGAATACACATGGCTATTTTCTCTGAGAGTGGAATTAGTGTCTTCAAAAAATTGGGTCATTTTTTTTTAATTTGGTTGACTAATAATTTGTTTTACAAACTGAGTTTTACTCATCCATCCTGTATATTTTACAAAATGTTGTCTGTCACCATTCATCTTAAAGTGCATGTGTTCTCACAGTTGGTACTAGTTTCTCTTTTTATTGTTATGACCTGACCTGACAATCAGGAATGGATGGCAAAGAAGATTATTTTCATTCACAGTTTGAGAGGTATGGTCCATCATGGATGGAAGGCTTGGGAGCAGGACAATTCATGGTGCAGAATTGTTTGGCTTTACTTTTCATTTTCATTTTTCTGGCAAAAATGGGAAGCAGAAAGCAGACAAACAATAAACATCACTTGAAAACCTCAAATTCCCACTCTAGCAACCCTCACCCTCCAGAAAGACTAGGTCATAATGGTTCTACCACCTGCCAACACAGTTTTACTGGCTGGTGTCAAGTGCCCAAACACCCAAGCCTTATAGGAGACATTTTACATTCAAACCACAACAGAGTTGTTCTTATTACAATTATGTCTTTTAATACATGTATGGAAAAGACATGCTGTAAACATTTACTGATTTGTTAATTCTTAAGGAAATACATAAAACTAATATTTGAAAACACATTCAGTAAAACAAACTGTAAACTGACAGATTTTAAGTTGTGTTTTGATTATCTTCATAATCTTTCAGGGAGGAGAATAAAGAAGCATATTTAACTAAAATGGCATGCATATATTAATATCCTTATGTCATTAATTGGACAATTCTTAAATCAAAAACCTATTGGAAAATACAACAAAGAACGTTTACTGTCTAAGGCAATACTGATTACTTTTCAATGGTCTTAGGGTTCCCCACCTTCTGGTATCTGTTCCCACTTACCTTTTTTCTACTTGATCTGATGATTTGTCTCCTGTCTTATAAAACAGAAATTATGAAACATCGCTAAGATTTAGATGATTGGATGATTTCTTCACTGTTTTCCCCGCTTCTCTTCAACCTGTATCTCATGTCCAAGATCTGACAAAGCAAGGTAGAATGCCCTCACTACAAAAGGCAGAGGGAACCTGGAAACCTAACTCAATAGCTTTCCTGAAACTTAAAGGTGCCAACAGTGCACAGGCCTGACAGAGGAGTGTGACCCTCAGGGACGAACTCAAATAAGCCTTTGCATAGGTGTTCTCCCTAAAAACCAGATGTTTTCAGGCTTCAGGGCAAAGATCCTAATTTCTGCTCATCTTAAATTTGTGGAGATCAGACTAGGAAATGCAAAAGCATAAGGTTTCCAAGAAGATGAATAACAGCTAAAGAGAAAGACATTTAAATAAGTTATTTAAAAATAAATGAAAATTAAATTTATAATTTTTAGTAGTTTAGTTGCCGTGTAGGAAAAGAGGAGTGCTCTAAGCCAGAAACTGTTACCTGACATGAATATACTCAATAATTGTAAAAAGTTAATATAAACATTTGCCTTATTTTAAACAACTCAAAAATGGTTGGGTGTCTGAAGGCCAACAGCGTATTAAATTTGTGGTTTCATATTGTGCAAAGAAGAAAAGTGAATGAAAAATAGCACAAAAATGTCAAACATACTGCAGTAGGCTTCTTATAGTGTAATCAGGGAAATTAGGGTTTCTCTCCTAGGGTTCTTAATTTCCTTAATAAAATAATTTAAATGGACTGAGAAGAAAGCTCTATGAAAATTTTATTAGAGTTTAAAAGCAAAATGCATCTCAAGCAAATGGTAAATCTTGACAGGTACAAAGATTAAGGCTTTGAAGAAGAAGAAAAAACATACTTGTAAGCAATAACTTGGCAGAAAAACAGTCATGTGGTGGGGAGGAGAGCTTCAGATAAACAAGGAAAGAGCCCAAAGTACCAGAAAAGGCATTTTTAGACTCTGGCTGGCATCTAAAAGAAAGAGACAGCAGAGAGGGTGTCCTGACAACATAGTAACTCATGTTGTCTTTGTACTAACTTCACAGAGAACAGAGATTCTGGAAAAGAAAAGCATGGTATCTCATTGAAGGGATAAGTATTGCTTTTATCTCTTTAGCATACCTTAAGGCAAATTCTACTTTTTGAAGTGTTGCTTCCTCGCAACTGACCAGCTCCACCAGATTAACGCTTATGGGGGTGACAATTTCATGTCTCTACTCTCAGACAGATTTCAAGATTTTTGTCCAGAAGGAAACAGCTTTTCCTTAATAGGTCCCCAAAGATACTGTAACAATAACACAAATAAAATAACATTGCATAATGTGGGATAAAATTAATAAAAAATCCATACAGAAAGTTCCAAAGTAATAGTGTAGAACTCTGTGCCATAGCAGAGAAGAGCATTTGCTAAGCAGTGTTCAGCTCTCTACACTTAAATAGCAAGCCAGGCATTTGTGCATACCTGTATCCCTAGCATCAAAGGCAGAAGAGACAAATACATCCTTGGGATTCAATGATCTCAAGCCTAATTAAAAAAAAAAATGCAAGCTCCAGATTCAGGGAGCAATCCCACCTCAGAAAAATAGGCAGAGAATGATATTGTAGGATATCTGAAACTCCCCCCTCACCTCTGTAAATGTGTATAAATATACGTGCACACACACATATGTGCACATGCAAAGGTACGCGCGCGCGCGTGCGCGCGCACACACACACACACACACACACACACACACACACACATCTCCATATAATTATTTTCTATGGAAAGAAAGAAGGGAAGTAGTACTGTCAAGTTAATTTTACAAAGTCAGCATTCCCCTTATGTCTAAACTGAATAAGGACTCAACAAAAACAAAAACACTGACAGCACTTCCTATAACACTGAAAATGGAAAGATGTCCTCCTTTTGTATTCTTATTGAATTTAGTGCTTGAAATTCTAGCAATGCAACAAAGACAGATAAGGAAGAAAAGCTATACAAATATAAATGAGGGGGTCAAAGTATTTTAGACAATATGTTCTTGTACTAAGGGATTCGAAGAAATCCACTAGAAAAGTCAAAACTGATAAACACTTTGGGTAAAATAGAAGGAAACAAAAATAAACATACAAAAGCAAGTAGCATCCTTTCATAATAAAGGATGATCTAGTTGAGAAAGAAATCAGGAAAACCTCCCACCCACAATAGCTTCAAAACAATAAGAAAATACCCACTTACAATTGACCTTAAACAAGAAAGTATAAGAACTCCATAATGAAGAAACTAAATCACTGAAGAAAATTACAGAGGAATTGTAGCTGAAGTTATCTCCAGTCCTGCCCATAGTCAGGAGAAATCTCTCTCACCCACCAGTCCCACAGTTGCTCAGACCCAACCAAGTAAACACACAGAGACTTATATTGCTTACAAACTGTATGGATTTGGCAGGCTTCTTGTTATCTAATTCTTATATCTTAAATTAACCCATTTCTATAAATCTATACTTTGCCACATGGCTTGTCGCTTACTGGTACCTTACATCTTGCTTTTCATGGCAGTGGCTGGCAGCATCTCTCTGCCTCAGCCTTCCACTTCCCAGAATTCTCCTCTCTCCTTGTCCCACCTATACTTCCTGCCAATCTATGCTACTGGCCAATCAGTGTGTTTTTTATTAACCAATCAGAGCAACACATTGAACATACAGAACATCCCACAACAAGGGATACATTAGAAGACAAAGTCCTCCTATGCTCTAATATTGATGGAACCAAAATAATGAAAATGACTACATTGTCACAGGTAATATATGGATTACATGTAAACTTCATCAAAATTAGAAAAAAATCCTGAAACTTTTACAGAATCTTAAAAGATCTAGAAGAGCAAAATAAATCCTTAACTGAGAGCATAATTGTGGTAATGATACCTGATAAATTTAAGAGTTAAGGGACATCCCACAGAATGACAGTGGGTGAAACCTTGAATTTCAAAGTGATGTTTCAAAGAGATATTTCAAAATGACAGAAAAACCAAACAATAAGTATCTAATGAAATAATAAATAGTTCTCAAAAGATGACATCAAAATGGCTGTGAACATATGGAAAAAATGTTCTAAGTCCTTAGTCATCATGGAAATACAAGAAAAATATTGTTTGAGAGGTCATCCCACACAAGAATCACTATCATTAAGTAAACAAACAATAATAGACGCTGCTGAGGATGCAGAGAAATAGGGACCATGATGGGACTCCCCACCCACATATATATATATATATATATATATATATATATATATATATATATATATATATATACATATATCATGCAAATATATACATATGCATATATACCATCATGTAGATATGTGCATATGCATATATACATGTATATATAAAATACATGATACATGAAAGAGAGAGATGACAAGAAGTCAGAAGAGACTGAAGGAAAAACAGAGATCAACTGGACTGGAAATATAAATGAATTGTAAGGAGAGTGCTGAGCATAAGCAATGTGCATGATAAATTTAAAAGAAATTGTTTTTGTAAAAGCCATTTCATACCCAACAAATATGTTCCAAAACATGATGGAAAAATAATATTCAAACACAAAATATGTTTGAAGAAGTTTTGGAAATAGATATGAATTAATGGTCAACAGAAAAAGACTATTTTAACTCAATTAGAAGACATTATTTTAGCTACAGAGTCAGTACATGGCTGTTAATGACAGACAGACACTAGGGAACAATTTGGCAGCAGCGTAGCATATGTCTTGATAACTTTAGTAGTGGTATGCATGAATGCCTTCACCAAAAAGTGTTAATTTTCCTGTGTAAGAATTGTGTTACCAAATGTTTAACTACAAAAGTGAAAACGAACAAAACATCTAAAATTTTTGACAGGTTTAATAAAAGAAGAAACACTACATTTTAGCAAACATTTTTTCCTCTATTTACAGTTCCTCCATATAATATGTTTGCCAATTTAAACTGTATTTTCATAAATAAAAATAAAATAAAGTGATAAGCCATATACGCTAAATTCTTTTTTTAAGCTAAGTTCTTGCTAGTATTTTCATCTATGTTACTTTTCTTTACTAATCAGCCTCTTGGTTAAAGAAGTTTATAGAAATAGTATCTTAAAAATGCTATGGACTCTAGGAAATATTACAAAATTATTAATATTCTCTAGTTCTATATAACACTCCTAACCTAATGACTAGCTGACTAATAGAAATAGGGGCTTTCAGTGAAGTCCATGAAATACTAAATTCTATTGTAGACACATATCTCATTCTTGGGAAAGCTAATTCATATCCTAACTCTGGAAGAATATGCTGGAATTCATATTGTAATTTGTGAAATTATTGGGCTGTTAAACATTGGAAATGGATGATAACTGTTCTTTTCCTTTTGAGACAGACTTGAGGCCTTCTTTCAATAAATACACTGATTCTCAGCTCATCTGACAGCCTAGTTTCTTCATAAACAGGAAAATTGACTTAGCAGTAAAGAAAAGATTTAGGCTATTTTTTGCACATGTTATTTAGTAAGTAATAATCTCTCTGAGACTCAAACATTTGAAATTAGGGTGATACTTATAAACTCTGTGAAAGCTAAATGAAATAATGCTTGGGAAAATAGACTTTAAAATACAAAGTGCTTTTTGATGATTTGTAATTACTATTTTAATCAAAGCTACATTGATGTTACTTTAATCAATACCATTCTTTCGTGGCTGTGGCTGTGAATTTTACTCAGACTTTTATGCATGCTTAACAGTCACTTTACCACCACACCAAGTGGCATATTAAAGAAAAAAACCTCACCTTATGAATTTATTTTATCCACTCTTAAAATTTAAGCTGTTTTAGATAACCTAATGATAAGAAAATAGACATGATCAAGCAGCATAAAAATATAGACTATCCAGATAATTAGCCAAGAAACATATCACAGTAAATATTTAAAATCAGTTACACTTCAACGTGTTCCAGTTAATAGTAATTTAAATATTTTTAATTGCTATGGAATTTTTTCATAAAACAAAACAAATATTTATCTGTAAAATAAGTTATTAGATTTTCCCCAATATTTTCATTTAATAAAATCTTTGCCTTAAATTTTATTTGACTTGTTCAATTAATGAACAACAAAAACAAAAACAACAAGAAAAGACTACCTTGTTATTACCTTAAAGGAGTCTTGAAAAAAAATGGAGAATAGCACCCAAAATTCATATCAGTGAGGACTGCAACCCTAATAATACCATCATTAAACATTGTATTTATTTCAGAAATGAAAGATACATCAGACACAAAGTATGTTAGGAAGGCCCTGAACAAAGCAGAACTGACCACATAGACATAGTAAAACTAATTTCTTTGGCTAGCCATTATTGAACTTAAATGGATTATTCTAAATTACCTTCAGTAGAGCTGGATAATTCACGCAAAACTCTCAAAAATATAATGCCCTTAATAAATAAGTATATTGAGGTCACAATACATTAGATCAATACAAGCATATCATAGAGTTATTGCTGGATTATAATAGAGTGTTTTTTGACAAAAGAACCATGATTGTTTTGTGTTTATCAATACTTACAAATTGATGTTTATGATATACTGTTTACTATTATGTATGCAATTGTAGATGAAAGTTTTCCTGTGTCCTGCCTGGTCTGTAGCTGCTCAGACCCAAGTAAACACTCAGAAGCTTATATTAATTAAAACTGGTGGGCCATTAACTCGGGCTTACTACTGATGAGCTCTTACACTTAAACTCAGCCCATTTCTGTGAATCTATATGTTGCCTGTGTTCCATGGCTTTATCTGTGTGCCATCACATGTTGCTCCCTGGATGGCAGCCTTGAGTCTCCTGACTCAGCCTTCCTCTTCCCAGAATTATCCTTGTCTGCTTTTCCTGCCTATACTTCCTACCTGGCTACTGGCCGATCACCATTTTATTAAACTGGTTTACAAAAGCATTATTCCACAGCATTTCCTCTTTTCTGTCTAAACAAAAGGAAGGTTTTAACATTAACCTAGTAAAATTACATATATCAAAGGTATTTTAACTGGTGTGATATTTTAACTAGAACAGGCTCTTTTTGTTATTGTGGTGGTGGTTTTTTGGAAGAACATTTCTAACATCAGCTGAGAATGTTCCCTTTGTATTCACAACTTGGCTAACCCTTTGGAACAAGTGGTATAACATTTAGCCTAGCTTTTCATACATATCTTACTTAGTGAAGTCCTTTATAGTTTACAATCTAATTTGATCAGTCTGTAATTCTCCCTCAACTTAGACAACTACAAATCACCATAGAGTTATCAGCCTAATTTCAACATTATTTGTATCAGGGGCTGGGAAATCCATAAAGGAGAGGAAAAAAAATGGCTGATTAAGTAAAAAGGAAAACAACCATTTATCAAGTTTAAATCTTTATCAGCATATTCCACAATGCTTCCCTATAGTTGTAACAATAACATAAAAAATCATTGACCACAAACAATCAAGAAAGAATTGATAATAATGAAAATGTTTGAAATACTTTAATAATGACTGACATGAGACAGAGACAAAAAAGGAATAAATACTACTCAAGAATGGAGCAAGCAAATGTGATTGGGGCTGGGTTGCCACAGGATTTCAATTCCTAATAGACAAAAGAAGAAAGAAAACAAACAAAAATAATTTTTTTTGAAATGCATACAAGGTGAAAGCATAGCAAACTTGTATTCAGAATTATCTGAGAGTTGGGGTAGGTCCAGTAAGTGTTACAGGACTCCCAGTTGAACAGAGAAGTGAGGCCAGAAGCTTGGAGTTGCAGGTCTCAGAAATGATGGGTCTTGGAGTCTGGAAGTAACTGCAGGGATGAATTCACTTCTGCTGCCTAGCCTAGTTTTGAAACTTACCTGCTGAGCAGAAACAGATTCTTTATCTGAAGCTGCTGTCTGACTTTAAAAGCTGGGTAAAGGGAGCTTCCTGTTTGGAGCAGAAGCCTCAGGCTATGGCATTATTGTCAAGTATGTTCCCATGAGCCTTGAATTCAGACCTTCATTTCTTTCTCTTCCATCAACTCCTATAGCACACTTCCACAGCCCCACAAGTTTGAATTTATAGGAGGCCATATATGTACTGACTGCCTGAATGTAGCCATGTAAAAGTGATGAAAAATAGGATTCTACCATGCTTGCTCTACCTTTATGACTTTGTATAAGCCCAATCACATCTCAAAGACTTTTGTCTAAATATTACACTCATATTTTATATTCAGGCTTTTCATATTTCATAATAGGGATGAAATTTAAATGCATCATTGATCCCTTAGGTGATATGAAAATAACATGTAAATAATAACATAGTTTTCATAGCATCAGTTCAGCAATTAACTTTATACTTAAGGTAACTTAAAACACATGTAGTCAATATCGTAAAATGTAGTATATCCATTCAAGGAAAAAGCACTGGACTATTACCAAAAAAAAAAAAAAAAAAAAAAAAGAAGTACTGATTCATGTTGTTATTGTTTAAAAGTGTTGCAGCCCGTGTACATACTTGCCATGCTTTTAATTACTTGAAACAAGTTTATGTGAAAAAAGTAGACTCAGAGATATCAGGGATTATATGGAAGAAAGGGGTCTGTGACTGCACAATGGTGAAAGGCTGTGCAGTCTTATGAATGTATTAGAGCCCATTCCATTGTTACCTGCTAGGAGTGAATATTATCTCATATGTTTTAAAAACTATAATGTATTTAAGAAATCTTTGCAACTCTGAACTCTGTCTGCATTGATTTTAGAGGTCAGTTAGGAAGCATTTAAACATGCTAAAAAATTCCCAACAAATAAAAAGTCCCAATTAGCTATCATTTCAATGTAGTTAAAATGACTATTATTAAAGACTAAATTATTGTAATTGTTTTAGATACTAATTTTTAAAGACACAAAGTAATTGTAAGGTGATTGAACCACACTATAAGATAACCAGGAAAGGGGATTTCGGATATTTTGACCACAAAGATATGATAGAGATGCTAATCATTTTGATCTGGTTTTTGTATTATTTTGTTTTGTTTTTTGAGACAGGGTTTCTCTTTGTAGCTTTGCTCCTTTCCTGGATCTTGCTCTGTAGATCAGCCTGGCCTCGAACTCACAAAGATTTACCTGCCTCTGCCTCCTGGAGTGCTGGGATTAAAGGTGTGTGCCACCACCACATGGCTGATCTGGTCTTTATACATTAGGTAAATGTTCTAAAACATCACATTGTCCCTGTTAAATATGTGCAATTATAAGTAGGAGAAACAATGTTTCTGAGTTACCAGTTTTCAATCTGTATAGCCTTTCCAGCATGATTTTTAAAACTCTTTTTGTGTGTTGGATAATATCATAATGAGATGCAAACAGAGAAAATGGGAGGGAAGGAAGAAAGAGGGGAGGGAGGATGAAAAAGAGTTAGGGATAGAGGTGGAAGGAAAGGGAGAGAGGAAAGGCAGCTCCCCAATTCCTATTGTGGTGATGTTAGTCTCTTATGTTTATGTCTCACACTCTCCACTGAGTTAAGTATTGGGGATCTGAATATCATATATGATTGTCAGGAGGTTTGTACATTAATGGTATCTTCAAGCTGGAATCCTTGTGATAGGACTAGTATCTTTCTAAAAGATGAGGAAATACTAGAAATCCATCTCCTCACTAAAATATGCAAAAACACAATCATCTGAGAATTGGAAAAGCATCCCTGACAATGAAAGAAATCAGATGACATATTCATCATCAACCTCTCATTCTCAGGGACTCCAGCACAGGGTCCAGTGATTTATCTAACTCCCTCTCCTTCCCCTCTCTTCTCTCCATTTCACCTTCTCTCATATACACATGTGACTCACAGACAGAAAGCCATACACACAAATATCTTGTTCACTGAGAATGTTTAGATTAAAACATGCTCCCACATGTTATAGGAGCTTATTTCCTGACCTGTAATCACAGAAGTGAAGCATCCAGGAGGCTTCTATATGACTTTGCAAAAGATGATCATAGATGTTTCCACAATGTATTTGTTGATTTACTCAGCTTCCCAAGAAACCACTGCCCGATATTAATGAAAGCAGACATGTATTATGAAGTGACAAAGCATGTGGAGTAGCACAAATAGACTGGAGAGACAGTGCGAATGTGTTCACACAGTGGAAAAGGATGGCTCAGTACTTTCAAATCTGTTGGGATATAACTCCGTGCTTTTCCAGCTCAAAGTCCAAGTGGTTTGGTCATTGGTTTTTTCTTCAATTCATTATTCCTCCTTGTTGTTTGTTTTTGTTCTTTTGGGGAGCCCACCACCCAGCTCCCAAATAAAGCACACACAGATACTTCTTAATTATGAATGCCCAGCCTTAACCTGGTTTGTTTCTTGCTAGCTTTTCTGGACTTTAAATTACCCCATCTGTCTTTTGCCCTGGACTTTAAACTTTCTCTATTTTTTTTATACCTTCCTTTCTTACTCCGTTGCTGGTTGTGTAGCTGGGTGGCTGGCTCCTGATGTCCTCTTCTTTCTTTCACTCCTAGATTCTCTTCTCTCAGATTTCTCTGACTTTTAATGCTTTCTGCCTGACAGCACTGCTTAACTTCTCCTTCTGTTTTGCTATTGGCTGGTCAGTGCTCTATTAGACCATCAGGTGTTTTAAACAGGCATAGTAACACAGCTTCACAGAGTTAAACAAATGCAACATAAACAAAAGTAACACATCTTAAAATAATATTCCCCAACACCTCCCTAGATACATGATTCCCCTAGAAACAGTAACTCTTAAACTACAATTTACAGTTCTACAAATAGAAACAAGAGTCCAGATACTCAATCATAAAACTGAAGCAAAAGAGGTCCATGGGTAATTAGATGAAATACTAACAAAACATGCTTGTGTGTGTGTGTGTGTGTGTGTGTGTGTGTGTGTGTGTGTGTGTGTACAATTATACACATGTGTATAATTTTTGAAGCCATGTATCCAATACATATATTAATATTTGGATTAGATTAGGTGTGGAGTTTCAGACTTATCAGTATGAATAACAATTGCAGTTGCAAGACTGAGCAAAGCAGCTTGACCTAGTATGCTTTGCAACACCTTGTGTCTCATCTGGAAATAAAATCCTTCTGAAGTCGGGTCAAGTACATTGTTCTTATAAGGATGAATTACATTGTGTTTCTCTCACATATTACAAGGACCTTGCCAGACACAACAAAACAAAATGACAGATTTACAAGAACATTCAAACTTATTTCTTTATTATGGTAAGTCACAAGGAAGCATGAGTGGGTTAAAACAACTGCTATAACAATGATAACAGTCAGAGACAGGGAAAACAGGGCCTGTCCTGCCATCTTTGTCCTGTAATTTTCATCTAGCCATTTGTTTTATCAAGTCTGTAGAGAATGGCTTTGAAAGCAAGTTTTTTTTTCTTTTGTTTTGTGTGGTTTTTAGTAGAACATGCAAGTATGAGAGAGTGGCCCCATTACCTTCATCTCAAAGGTTATGGAACCACTTTCCGTGAAAATGTGTTTTGTTATTTTTCTTGCATTTATGTGAACAAATAGCTATCTAATTCATTCATATATGGTATGCAACAACAGAATAGAGAAATGATTCCATACAGGTGTATATCAATAAGAGTTTATTGAGGCTATGAAATACTATGTGAGAGGTAAATTACTTACAGGTCCATGGGCACCTCTATCACAGTGAAGTCTACCCCAACATGGCCAGTGACTTTGTGAGAGAAAAAAACACTTGTGGTTCCCTACAATTTTTTTTCCTTTTTTGTTATTTATTATATTTGTGTTTTAATTTTACACATCAGCCATGGGTAACCCTGTCTGCCCCCCTCCTGCCCCTACCCATACCTTCCCCACAGCCCCTCCCCTCTATTCCCTGGTGGATTCAGTACAGGCAGGTCCATTCCCCTCCTTCCAGGATGAGCAAAGTGGCTCTGTGTAAGCCAAAGGTTCCAAACAGCCAGCTTACTCACTAAAGACATGTCCCAGTCCCACAACCTGGATGCCTCCCAAAAAGTTCAAGCTATTCAATTGTCTCATTTATCCAGAGGGCCTGATCCAGTTGGGGGCTCCACAGCTTTTGGTTCATAATTCATGTGTTTCCATTAGTTTGGCTATTTGTCCCTGTGCTTATCCAATCTTGGCCTCAACAATTCACACTCTTACAGTCCCTCCTCTTTCTCAACAATTGGACTCCTGGAGCTCCACCTGGGGCCTGGCTGAGGATCTCTGCATCCTCTTCCATCAGTTATTAGATGTTTGGCCATCTGATCACCAGACTAGGTCAAATCAGCCAGCAGTCTACAGAGGATGTATCATTGTGGATTTAGTGGGACCTCTCCAGCACTCTGCCTAAACCTGTTCTCATGTGTTCATCATTTATCATGGTCTGTTATTCCTTGTTCTCCCTTTCTGTTCTTGATCCAACTGGGGAGAGTCTCCTGTTCCCCTAAGGTTTCTTTCCCTCAAAATTTGCTCTTCATTACTCCCACGGTTGTCCAGGTTGTTCATGTAGATCTCATCCATTTCTCTGTCATTGGGCGATCCCTGTACTCAACTTCATATGGAAAAACAAAAGACCCAGGATAGCCAAAAGAATCCTGTACAATACACCAACCTCTGACGGCATGACAATCCCCGACCTCAAGCTCTACTATAGAGCTACAGTAATAAAAACAGCTTGGTACTGGCTTAAAAACCGACATGTCCAATGGAATCGAATTGAAGACCACTACATTAATCCACACACCTATGAACATATAATTTTTGACAAAGAAGCCAAAAATGGACAATGGAAAAAAGAAAGCATCTTCAACAAATAGTGCTGGCATAACTGGATGTCAATGTGTAGAAGGCTGCAAGTAGATCTATATCTGTCACTGTGCACAAAACTTAAGTCCAAGTGGATGAAATACCTCAACATAAATCCAGTTACTCTGAACCTGATAGAAGAGAAAGTAGGAAGTAGTCTTGAACGCATTGGCACCAGAGAGCACTTTCTAAATATAACAGCAGTAGCACAGACACTGAGAGAAACAATCAATCAATGGAACCTGTTGAAACTGAGAAGCTTTTGCAGAGCAAAGGACATGGTCAACAAGACAAAGCAACAGCCTATAGAATTGGAAAATGTCTTCACCAACCCCACATCTGACGGAGGGCTGATATCCAGAATATATAAAGAACTCAAGAAATTAGAAATCAAAATGCCCAACAGTCCAATTAAGAAATGAGCTATAGAACTAAACAGAGAATTCTCAATAGAGGAAGTTCAAATGGCTGAAAGACATTTAAGGAATCACGCAGCATCCCTAATTATCTGGGAAAAGCAAATCAAAACAACTCTGAGATATCACTTTACACCTGTCAGAATGGCTAAGATCAAAAACACAGAAGACAGCTTATGCTGGAGAGGATGTGGAGCAAGGGGAACACTCCTCTACTGCTGGTGGGAATGCAAGCTTGTACAGCCACTTTGGAAATCAATATGGTGCTTCCTTAGAAAATTGGGAATCCATCTCCCCCAAGACCCAGCTGGAGCACTCTTGGGCATATACCCAAGAAATATTCAATCACACCACAAGGGAATTTGCTCAGCTATGTTCGTATCAGCTTTGTTTATAATAGCCAGAACCTGGAAACAAGCTAGATGCCCTTCAACTGAAGAATGGATAAAGAAAATATGGGACATGTACACAATGGAGTACTACTCAGCAGAGAAAAACAATGACATCATGAGTTTGCAGGCAAATGGATGGATCTAGAAACAATCATCCTGAATGAGGTAACCCAGACTCAGAAGGACAAACATGGTATGTACTCACTCATAGTAGGATACTAGATGTAAAACAATGATGACTAGACTGCTACACAACTCCAGGGAGTCTCCTTACAAAATTTACAGCATGTCCCAGGTACAGTATCTTTTCCCCCAGCAGTGGTTTACTGTTTTGTTTTCATGGTCTGAAAAAGGACTCTTATGGATATTGTGACTTTTTGAGCTTCTGCTACTTGTTAGTTTCACCAATTTACAAGACTTATGAAAATCCCTCTAGGGAAATTGTTCCCATTTGGACCAAGCATCTATACAACAGTCTCCCCTTCCCTTGGTTTCCATCTTCTTATTATGGCCTCTCCATTGCTGAATCTTGTATTTTTGAGTAGGTGATACAAATGTCAAATACTTTTTCCATGTATGGCTGGGCTTTGGACCACAACAAAAGTCATTTACTCTCAACAACTTAGTTCATTAACTACTACTCACTACCAGAAGGACAATTCTCTTTTGTAGCGAATTGAATGAGAAATGCCATTCAAAGGATAGGGACTTGCATTTTATTTCTAAGTTGGTGACAGTCTTTGAGGAAGTATGGAACCTTCCAAAGATGAATCCTTAGAGAAACAAAGTCACTGTGCATATGCTTTAATGGTTTATAGCACTACCACATTTTCAATTTTCTCTCTATTTTCTCTATGTGATTAGAGATCTGACTGATCTCTCATTTTTAGCAAGTTTATCTACAGTAACTACTTATCCAGGATTGGAAATTAGAGTTGCTTATGAAAACCATAGGTTCGGGTCTGTTTGTGGGGAGCCTGCCCTCACGTTTTCCCCCCAAGTTATCTTGAGGAGTCAGGGATAAGAGATTTAGACAGAAATATAGAGGAGAGAGAGAGACAGATAGATAGGAACACAGGATAGCCTCTGGAGGGCCTAGATCCTTATCCACCAGCCTCTTCTGTCCCTTCTAAAGGGCTTTTTAGAGGAATGCCAAGGGATGGAGAGAGTGACATCCCCCTTGCACAGCCAAGTGCAGACTCTTCCAAACACCTGGTAGCCACACAATTGGTCAGTCCATCCCCTTATGCAGCCCTGCTGGGTAAAGCAAACTCAGATCTCACTAGGAAACATCTGTGCACTCCCACATCTGTTCCAGTAGACAGTAAAGTTCTGCCTCATAATAATAGTACAGAAATGATCTATGATACAGATCAATGGCAGATACTCACCTACTATGTGTAAGATCATAGATTCAATCCTCTCTCCTGCCTCTCTCTCTCTCTCTCTCTCTCTCTCTCTCTCTCTCTCTCTCTCTCTCTCTCTCTCACACACACACACACACACACACACACACACACAAACACACACATATGCATGCACACACACTGCTGATTGCTCTCAGGGTTTATACAGCAGCTGACTCTTTTCTGGGACCTAGCTCAGTGCCACGTTGCTTAACATACTTAACTAAATTACTGGATTATGTGTAAAGTCAGTAACTTTGCCACAAATATAAATATTCTTCAGTTATCTTTTTGTGTTTTGCAAAATTAAAATTTGACATTGCTTTTGGTAAAATACTAGAGGATATTTTGCTTAGCATTCAGAATAACTGTGTAATGAACTCTCTGTTCTATCCAAGTGGTTTTTGCGATCTTTGGCTTCATTTTCCCATTGTTAATGTTGTTCCAAATCATTGTCTTGATGAGAAGCAGGTCTAGGGACTAATCCAACTTTATTATAATATATTGTTATAGCTAATTTCATTTTTAGTTCCTGTTAATCTCTTACTATACTTATTTTCTAAATTAAACTTTACTGAAGATATGCATATAGGAATAATCATAGTCAATATATGGTTGTGTATTTTCCAAGCTTTCAGTCACCTACTGTGGTGTCTATGGCAAATTATCTGTAGACAAGGTCGGAGTACTTACCATCTGGTTAATTTATATAAATGAACCTGGATTAGAGAATAAATTTTCGAATCTAAAATAATCACCTTTCAATTCATTTATTTATTTCCTAGTACTTTCTTTTCTATTTTACATTGCACAATGTCATAGAGATTTTTTTCTTATTATTAAACAAATAGATATTAAGACAGTCTTATTTCTAAATAAAAAATAATTTGGGGTTACTTGAAATTTAAAATTAAATTTTAATTGGAAGTTATTTAAATTTGATCATAGTCTGTTTGATATGGTGATATTTTGTTTGTATTCTAAAAAATAAAGCTTCCTGGTGATCAGAGTTGAGAGCTAGCCACTAGAAGCCAGGCAGTAGTGGCACACACCTTTAATTCAAACATTTGGGATCTCATGCCTTTGATCCCATAACTTGAGAGGCACATGCCTTTAACCCCAGCATTTGGGAGGAGGAAACAGAGTGATATGGATGTCGGAGAGAGGAAGTGATAAGGCAGGGTGGAGACAGAAGCTTGGCCGTTTGGTCTGAGGATTCAGTAGAGGTAAAACATCTCTCTAGTGGCTGGCTCCTTTACTTTTGTGATCTTTCAGCATTTACTCGGATATCTGATCTGGATTTTTATTATTAAGAGTAATTAGGATTCTCACTACAGTTTGATGTAAAGTCAGAGAAAACTCCCTCTCTACCTTACCACTAAATTATACATGGATAAGTCCACAGTATTAAAGAAAAATGCATTTAGAATACTCCAGGAAAACAAAGGTGACTTGAACCAGGAGAGAGCTGAACTGAAGAGTGGCAGAGGGGCCCTTCAAGCAACCCAGCCAGATTACAACTTGAGAAAGTACCAACCGTGGGTGCAGACTCAAGTTTGTCCGTAGAGACATGAGCATCGTTTCGCTGTGGAGGGAGCCCACAAACCCAGGTGCTTGAGGAGTCTGGTTGTTGTGAAGGAGCCTTGATTGAAGAGGAATGACAGTAGAAAGAAGAGTCACAGTGGAGTGGAGCCTTCTCGTGGATGACCGGAGGCAAGCCTCTGCCTGAGACCTCAGCTAGTTAGACTTAGGCATAAAGAAAGTAAATATCACAAAAACATATGATCTGCCAGGGGTCAAAGTCCAGGGCTGAAACAGTGCTCACCGAGAAGCAGAGTGGGAAAAGACAGGTTCCTGGTAAAGCTGTCAGGTGTCTGGAAACGGCCCAGGCATTACTCAGAGCGTCCCCGGTAGATTCTTAGCCAGGAGTCTCATGGCTAAAGAGAGACCTCTCCTTAGACAGTTTTTCCATGTTTCTTAGATGACTTGCTAAAGTGTTTTGAATCAGACTCCACATTGTTACTTGATTTTTTTATGGTGAAGTCTTAGGTTTTCTTTCTTTGAAATTATGTATACGAAGCCAAGAAAATTTATATGGTCACTCTTCATACCTAAGTAGATTTTAAGTGCTTTCCAAGTTTATTAATGGGAAAAAATTGAGAAAATTTTGCAGTTTGGCTTCATGCAGATAAAGGAAAATCAATATGGTTGTAAATATTATCACCTTAAATACAAAAGAAATAGAAATTGGGTATCATAGGTGGGCATAATGGCTTTATGTCAGAGTTGTGATCTTAATTCATATGAATTTTATGAAGATTAATCCTTCCCATATGTATTAATGGATAATAAAATAATACAAAGAATACTATATCAGCTACTTTTTTTTATCACTACCAAATACACAATTATACAAAGTAACAAAGAAGAAAAGGTTTATGTGGCTATTATGGTTCCATAGGGGAAATCCATGATGGCAGAGAGGTATGGCAGCAGGTGGCCAGATCAGGAAGCTAATGGGTCACATCTCACCCACACCTAGGATGCAGAAACAGTGAGAAATGGACATGGGACAAGGCTATAAACCCTTAAATCTGATCCCTGTAGTGGACTTCCTTTAAAAAGGCTGTACATTTCAGGTCCCATAACCTCCTCAAAGTGACATAAACCAGAGACCAAGGGGTGAAATATGTGACTCTATAAGGGTGGGCTTTACTTATTTAAATCACATCTGAGAGCAATGCCTATTCTTAAGGAATCTCAGAATTAGAGTAAATAAAACCACACATGAGAAGTCTATTTCTCCATCATATGTCTGCAACCACTATAGACTTGCTTGCCACCTCATTGGATTTCATTTTGTATCCAGATGTTAAGGGATTTATCTCTTTTAGATACATTTTCAGAAATGGTTTCATGTATGCTTTTTAGGATGGGGCAAAATTGGGAACATTCATAACCCAGTAAGATAATGTGCTTAGAAAATGCAATAAAGAGTGAAGTTTCTAATACAATAAAGAGAATCACAACAAACAAGCAACAACAACAACAAAAAAAGAAACTATCTTACTATGGTGTGAAACTTTTGCTCTTTTTATGGGTATCATAGGAAAATATAAATTATGAACCCAAAATTTTGTGCAGTTTTGAATGCTCCTTAACCTGGGAGAAAAGATTGATAAAGTTTTTAATGGATTTCTATAATAGCAAATAAAATTTGGAAATCAAGATGACACAGGGGAACTTAGAAGCCTAATTATGAACATGTATATATCCATAACACATTATTTCCCTACACAAGCAACTTTTTTGGAAAAGTGAACATATACACAAAATAAACAGAATGTGTAGTATATAAGAATATTACACTGATGTGGTGATATTTTATTTGTGCTGAAATGTGATGGTATTTTATTTGTGCTTTAATAAATAAGATTTACCTGAGAATCAGAGGAAAAGGCCAGCCTAGTAAACATAGATGTCAGGCAATGTTAGCATACACCTTTAATCCTATCACTTGGCAGGCAGGTATCTGTCTGGATCTCTGTGAGTTCAAAGCCTCACTGGGGACAGAGCCAGGTGTGGTAGTACATGCCTAAAATTACAACACCAGTTAACCATGGAGGTCTGGAAGTTTGTGCAGACAGACAGGAAGTGACAGCACTGGGCAAGAAGAGGAAGTGATGTAGCTGGACAGAGAGAGCAAATCAGATGGCAGAATAGCCACGCATATATGCATGGGTAGACAGGAAGGAAATCGTATCTGGAAACTGTGGAGTAGATGAGGTAAGGTTAGCTGTGGCTTTCCCCGTTACCCTGATCTCTCAGGTTTTCAGCCCGATATTTGGCTCCGTGTTTTTTTTTAAATTTAATAAGACCATTTAGAAATTCATCTACACATTAATGGTGTTCATTTGGCAACAAGAAAGAACTAGAATAAGTAGCAATTAATACAAATTTTATTCTTCCTATGTACATGTTCATGGGAAGCTGCCATATTAAGATTGTTTTGATCCTCCAAGCCTAAGAGAGTTTGTTTCCCTCTCCATATATGTGATGGAACTTAAGGTGGCAGGTGGACAATGATTTGGGTGTTGCAGAAAAGACAAGAGTCATATTCAAGTCTGTCTGATTTGTAAGTAATTACATCTGCACAAATTAATTGAAAGTGATTTCCTCACAAAGAGGAGTCATGGTAAAATCTGGCAACTTTCAAAACTATGAAAATAATATAGGAAAGAAATAAAATAAACGAGAAGGTGACTTCATAAAATCTGTATCTCATCTATGATTAGGAATGAATTGACATGGTCAACAAAGTAAAGAGGGACCTGTCATTATAGGCCAGATGTTGCTTCTACATAAGTATGTGTTTCACTGAGTACCTCAAATCCCTTCATCCCATCCATTATTTAATATCCATTTTGATATTAATTAAAAATATAAACTTTTTACATTAAAAGTTTACTGAGCAGGCATACAGTCACACAAGTTTAAATTTCAAAGACCATTTAAATACCATAGTACAGTATTTGGACTTCTTTGTAAAATTAGTTTCTTCCTTGTAAAAGATTTTTCATAAACACACAGATACACACACACATACACATATATACACACACAATATGCAAAGAGACAAGTGTGGTGTTCCTTATAATTAATGAATGAAATAATTGTTTTTCATATATATTACATAATCATGCACATTTGAGCACCAATTAGGTCTGGAAGAAATTACAAAGTATGTACCACAGAATAAAAAAAATCTGTTCTCTTTGTAATATCATTTTTAAGTCTTTATATTATATCACATACTGCAATGCATCATTCACAGCTTTCAAGATGCCTTGAAGGCAGATATTATTAGTTTTTTTATATAGGAAGAAACAATGGTTTGAAGAGATGAATTAACACATCCAAGTTCATGGAATTACTGAAGGGGGAAATGTGACAAGCTATTCTGGAAAGTCTGAGACAAATATATTGATACCAGGCATTAATTTATTTAATACATATAGAGAGAAACAAGCAGAATCAAATCATACTAAAAACATCTTTATAAAAATTGGAGTGCCATATTCTTTTGAACTTTGAAAAACCTGCGAGAATTATATAAGACATTCTTATTATTAAGATTCATCCATTATAATAAATGTTTTCATTTAAGAATAATTAGAAAATTAAAATGAATAATACTTTTATTGTTTCAAAGGCAACTAAGCCTTAATAATTTCTATGATAAATATCCAGCATTTTATTTTTAATGTAAAGGTTATATCATGATTGTTGTTTTCAATTTTGAATAAAGTGTCATAATTTCTACTTTGGTTTAAAATAGTCAATAATTCATAAATGGAAATTATAATCTAATCTTCTTTGAAGGACAATATTCTGCTGTCTAGTACTATTAGAAATTTCCTTTCAGTCTAATGAGGGGTACTTCTTTTTACTTTGAGTAAGACTTATTTTTATATAGAGAAAACAAATATGTATGTACTGCTGGTCAAGGCTGGTGGGTATAAGGGAAATAAGGAAGCTTCCAACTAGTGGGTGATCTCCCTTTCCTTTTTCTCATGCTGGCTGTGTGAGCTCACTTCCACAAGATCTGAGCAGACCTGTATCTAATACATTAAAGTCTATGCTAATGTGTAATTTTTTTCCCCTGTAATTACACAAAATTTCAATGTGGAATATTGAAACCTAAATTGAGCATGAATACAACAACCCCTCCTCTCAAGGTTTAGGGATCATGGTGAAAGAGGAGCAGAAAGGGCAGAAAAAGCAGGCATAGTAGATGTCTGCAAGGGAACAGTATCTTCCTGACACAAGAGGGAAGCTCTAGATATGAATTCACGGGGATTGTGGCAGCACAGAGAAGATGTGCACCCAATCCAGACAAAATGCCAGCTTGACCATGGGAGTCTCCCCCAGCCATGGAGCTATTGGCTGCCAGGAAGGGGTCAACAGTTTTCTCTAAGTGTAAGGCCCACACAATATGTTGACAACAACAATATTCGGGCAGCAAAAATTGGTTCTGATTTTTTTTTTAAAGGACTAAAGTTGGATGATAAGAAAGAGGGGTGGACATGGGAGCAGCTGGTCCTGGGGGGAGTGACTATGATCAAATACATTGTATGAAATTCCCAAGGAGCTAATGACAGCTTTTTAAAGATGTGATTAAATACTATAAATAAGAGCAATTTATAAACCTTTTAAGATGACAATTCTGAGAGATTTTTAGAGTAACTAGGTAACTTCCTAAAAAAAAAGATCCAGCAATTTTTACACATATTGCACACAAAAATGCACAAAAATTTAATATTTTAAATGCATTTGTGTATGTATAAACACACATATACACACATTATATATATATATATATATATATATATGATTTGTAAAAAAGTATATGCATTTATTATAAACTTTACTGATCCTAACATTCTAATTTTTAAAATTTTATCACTAGATGGTATAACCAAAATGACATTAAGTTGTTAAAATTATATTTACAGACTTTAATTAAATGTGATTGGTTGTAGTTGTAAGTTCAAAATTCTAGTGATGAGCACCACAGGGGAGAACAGCTGGTTATGTCTGAGGGTTTAGGACATTGCCATTATGATAACATCTGCACTTCTCTCTGATTTTCTCTAGAATGAGCTGCTCTCTTGAGATCCAGAGCCCCAGTTATCTAACTGCTTGTCTGGTAACTAACCATACTTGAAAACTTTTATTAAAATATTAGTCCAGAATTCTTAGTCTGGTTATTACAAAGCTCAAAGATAGTTTCCCCCTCCCCACCCCAAAATTTTAGCAAAGAACACAAACTCCCAATTAGGTTTCAATCCCAGACGTTGAGTAACATTTTTTCTTTCCTACCACTGCTCATATTGCTAAAGCCTTTAGACTCTATGACTCCCCTTGTGCTTTCTGATATCTAAATTATTCTCCTTTTCATTACTTTATCATTCTATGTTCTTATTTTCATACAAAAATATCCCTGTAAGAGTTTTCTTTCTGTTCCATACAAAGTTAACAGGCTCCCATGTTTCATAATTCAAGAAGTGGTCCCTTAGGGAGAAATACTTGGCCTATGCAATGAAGGTTAATTACCTTCTTCCTAGAGAACCATTATTCTGTCTCATAACATCCTGAATGTCCTCTACAGCACTTATTAGCTCAGTTAAATTACAAAATAATCTGTTTAGTTGACAGTTTCCCAACATGTGCATAAATGCAAAAACCAGCTACTCAAAATAATACATACTTATACTGTATATTAATATATATAAATATTGCATTTATATTAGATATATTATATATACACATTTGTGTTATAGCTGCTTATAAATATATTTTGTTGCTACCAAATTGCATATATATATATATATATATATATATATATATATATATATATATATAAAACTGTATACTTGTGCTTTTAGGAAGAATTCAGACTAATATCATTGCATTGTTAAAATCATGGCTGATTTTGAGATTCAAGTAGGGCATAAAGATTTGGCTCAGACCATGAAAGCTTGTAGAACAGGTATTCTTTTTTATGTAAAAGACAATAAATATAAATATATGTTGTTCTTGTCTCAATATAAAGTAAAACAGCTTGGGCACCTTTTCAGATTTCATAAGCTGTGTTGTTCCCATTCTGTAAGTCAACTGGGATTTCAACAGAAGTCGCCTAACTGTGAATCCCTAGTCTTTGAAGCATCAATGTCAACATTGTGTATGTCCATACTCAAGGAGGATGATCTAGCCTCAAACACTTGTTTCCATGGCAAACAGCTTATTTAATTAGCTTACAAACCCAAAGCATAAACTAACTCACTACATGAGTAACAGCTGTCTGTCAAATGAAAATTTAATATTATCTGTGAGTTGATTTTTAAAGTACCTGGGATATTTCCAACTTTGTAAAATACACAGAGACAGAGTAATGCATGTATGTATTAAATTATTTAAGGAGTCCTAATAATACTATAACAATTTTTGAAATACTTAAAATTCATTTTTAGATGTAAGAAAAGTTGGCAATGAATTTATAGCATGGAATTTACCTAGACTCAGGGAAATATTAAAGTACAAATATTAAACTTTCATTTATCTGTCATCCCTTGTAGAGAAAAGGAGAACAATAAATGCATAAATAAGGATTTAAGTCACAGTGAAGTTAAAGTTTTATGTAATGTTACTCACCAGCCAATGCAAGAGCAAAGGACAAAGGATGTGTTTCTCCATAAAGCTAGAGATGGCATCCCCCTGTTGAACACCAGTTATGGGAGTATGCCTTGATGACTGTGGCAATCTGGTGGAATTGCAGGAGAAGGCTTGCAGCAGTGAACGCTGACATTTTGTGGGAGCCATTTTCCAGTTGTGTCATTTTCATTGATGTTTTTGTTTTCAAAGTTAAAACTAATTTATTGAGCTTTAGTACAAGCTATATAAATTTTAACCATAAGATGTGTTTTCAACTAAAACAAATTTAGTCTCAAGTTTTTATTCTTTATTAAGATTATTTTTATTTATTTTACATGCCAACCACAGATTCCCTTCTCAACCCTCCTCCAGCTCCCTCACCAAGCCTTCCCTTCCCAACTCATCTCTCATCCCCTCCTCCAAAAAGGTAAAGCCTCCCATGGGGAGTCAGCAAAGCTTGGTATATTCAGTTGAGGCAAAACCAAGCTCCTCCCTGCTACATCAAGGCTATGCAAGGTGTCCTACCATTGGTAATGGGCTCCAAAAAGCCAGCTCATGCAGGGGTAGATCCTGATCCCACTGCCAGAGGTTCCTTAATCAGACCAAGCTACACAACTGTCTTGTTTATGCAGAGTCCCATTCAGGCTTCACAGTTGTTGGTCTAAAGTTCATGGGTTCCCACTAACTTGGTTTGGTTGTCTCTGTCATTTTTCCTGTCATGATCTTGATGCCGCTTGCTCATAAAATCCCTCTTCCCTCTCTTGGACTGGAATCCTGGGAATCAATCTACCTCAAGACCCAATGATACCACTCTTGGGCATATACACTAGCAATGCTCAATCATATACCAAGAACACTTGCTCAACTGTGTTCATAGCAGCATTATTCATAATAGCTAGAACCTGGAAACAACTTAGATGACCCTCAGCTTAGGAATGGATAAAGAAATCGTGGTACATATACACAATGGAATACTACTCAGCAGAGAAAAAACAATGACATCATGAAATATGCAGGCAAATCGATGGAACTATAAAATATCATCCTGAGTGAGGTAATGCAGACTCAGAAAGACAAACATGGTATGTACTCACTCATTAGTGGATACTAGATGTAAAGCAAAGGATAACCAGACTGCAACCACAGCTACAGAGAATCTAGCTAAGAAGAAGGACACTAAGATGGACACAAGAATAACCCTGGGAAGGAGAAATAGCTTAGATCTCCGGAGTAAACTTGGGGCAATGGGGGGGGGGCAATATGGGGACGTGATAGGAGATGATAATGTGAGGGAATGGGACAGTCGAGCTGGAGGAGGGGCAGAGTCAGAGAGCAATGAAAGAGATATCTTGAAAGAGGGAGAAACCTGGTGCTAGGGAAGTTCCCAGGAATCCATAAGGATGACCCCAGCTTAGACTACTAGCAATAGTGGAGAGGGAACCTGAGCTGCCCTAACCTGTTAATCAGATTGGTGAATTCCCTAACTGTCATCATAGAGCCTTTATCCAGTAACTGATGAAAGCAGATGCAGAAATCTATAGCCAAGCACCAAGCTGAGCTCCAGAAGTTTAGTGATGTTTTTAAATTAGTTCCTGAGCTATTTTGCATAGCCTGGCATCATGTATGCCACATCAATCTTTACTTATTGTGGTGAATTAAACACGTGGACTTTTCATTGTTAAGTCTGTCATGTTAAAGTTATGCATTGGCTAATATTCATCAATAAAACAAAAGCAACTTGTCTGCTTCTCTCCTTTCCAGGCACTCATTCTGTCTGCTTTACTGGGAACCTCATACACATATCAGAAAAACATTTACTGACTTCAGAAGACCCTATAGAAGGGGGGAATCTAGGTATGAAGTAGTTATAGGATGAAGTCAGCAGATATGCGTATGTCTGTTGTTTTCATCTCATTTAAATTATAGAGTAATTAAGAGATATAAGAGCAAAAACAAGAGTTTTAGAAAGCTTTATACTAAGCTAATAGCTCCATTGCCTACCATGAAGGTATCCTAGACACAACTGTCATCTCTTGAAGGAAGGGCTATAGAAACTCCCATCTCCTGATCCCTGGGCATTGCCTTGAAATGAATGGACTGAACAAAAAGTAGATAAACTTAGTGAGTCAGGAATGTTCAGCCACATAGTTCATAGTGATTGGATTACTTAGAACCATGAACAGAGGTGCAAAGGATCCATACCAGGGAGTACCTGATAATGCCAGTAACCAGTCTCTGTAGGAACACCACTGATGTATAGCACATTCCAGTAAGCAATAGTATCTCAGGACTGAAGGAAGAAATTGCAAAGGAAAAGAGATGCCTGATATCTTCAAAAGAGCAAATAGCTGGCTGAATGTGCATCCTGTATGGCCCTTAAAACATGGCCAGGAGGTGGTGGCACATGTCTTTAATCCCAGCACTTGGGAGGCAGAAGCAGGCAGATCTCTGTGAATTAGAGACCAGCCTGGTCTCCAAAGCAAGTTCCAGGAAAGGTGCAAAGCTACACAGAGAAACCCCGTCTCGGAGAAAAAACAAAACAAAACAAAACCCAAAAAACAAAACAAAACAAACAAACAAACAAACAAAACAAGCAGTGGTCCAAGAACCATTGTATGCTTTGGACTGGTGCCATGTAGAGGGAATGGTTGGTAGGTCAGAGGATCAGGAGTGACAAGCTGGAGTCTAGCTAGTTCATAATTTTAGAGGGAAGACACATAGCACCAAGTTTATGATGGCTTGATGGGGATATTTCAACTTGTACTGACATGAAGGATATTCATACAGCCATTTGGTTTTCACATTCAGGAAATTAGTCACAATATTCAGCAAATTGTATGAGACAAATAAGAATTTATTATAAAATTGTGTTAGGTCATATTCACCAGCTGCTGGCTTGTGTACACCTTCTGAGCACATGGTACTAAGCTATGCCATGGTGCTCAAACCTACCTGCCAAGTGCTGGGGTTATACAAGTATTCTAAATCTGGCTAGGAAATCCACTGCTGATTTGTAATATTATCAAGCTAATATGTGCTTACAAAGGTGAAATTTCACTGTCTATCCAGCATACTAAATCTTAGAATTGGAGGCAGGTATGTCCTGTTGAAAAAACTCTTGCCTAACTGGGCCTTGGGCACCAGCTAAGGCCTTCCTATTTCCATGTAATTCTTTTAGAAATGTCAGCTGGGCTCAGATGTAGTTAAGCGTGTTTGCTTGAAATGGGCATAGCAAAATGACCAAATGTTATGCTGAGGAAACTCTCTAGCCCATCCTCCTGTCTCATGTGCCCTCCTCCCCCGAGGGAGCTTTAGAAACCAGAATATCATTGTGATTCATTCAGAAGCTTTTCATCATATAAGTTTATTTCAGTAAAAGTTTTTTTTTAACATATACAAAAAACAAATATACAGAGACTCTAAAAAGCTAGAGAAAAAGATGGAGGTTTCTTGTGGAGAATTTAGATCTCCTAGGCACTTGTCACACACTCCCTTCTTTGATTAAAAGAGAACTGGGGACATTCCTGGGTTGTTATTATATGTATAATCAGCAATTTATGAGGATATCACAAGTGTAAGCATATATGCATGAAATAGAAGTAAACACTAATTTCATATAGGAGTAAAACTAGAGGTGAAACTACAGATTAACTTCCAAAAAATGATAGCAACTCACTTCATCATCCCATGCTCATTTGTTATGTTCCACAAAGACAGAAAAGAGAGAAACACTGGAGTTAAAGGAGATTTTAAAACAAATAGACCCACAAGTCACCTATAGGACATTCCATCAAACAATAAAGAATGCATGTTCTTCTTCAGTTGACCATGGAAAATCATCCAAAAGTGAAAACATATTAAGATACAAAGCAAGTTTCAGCCACTATGGACAATTGAAACAATAAATCTTACTATAATAAAGGTTGTATGTAATATACCTATAGCCAAGATAATGTTAAGTGGAAAAAATATTCACACCATTTAGACTAGGATCAGGGGCAATAAAAGGGTAACCATTCTCCATTCCTACTTAATATAGCATTTGAAGACATAGCTAGAGTAACAGAGCAGGGAAAGAAAGCAAGGCGAACACAAAATAGAAAAGAAGAAATTAATATTATGATTTTATGCATAAGAGGCTCAAAATCTCCACCAAAATCTAAGTTTGTTAACACTTTATGCCAAGTGTCTCATTACAAAATTAAACACCAAATAGTGAAGCAGTTTCTTATATACCAATGAAAAACATATTTCAAAAGCAATGAAACAATTCCTTTTCTAAAAGCCATGATAAAAATATATAAATAAAATACTTGATAATAATCCATAACAAGTAAATGAAAGACTTCAAAAAGAAAATATAGAAGTAAAGAAAGAATTTGAGGAAGATACTGGACAGTGGAAAGCCCACTGTAATCATGGATAGAAAAAAATTAAACACTTACAAATCATTATCTTATCAAAGCTATGAATAGATTCATTTGTGGAAGGTGGTCCATATGAATTTTGAAATTGTTTTCTCTTTTTCAGAAAAATGTCCCTTGAAACTTTGGTTGAGATTGCTTTGAATCTATTCAAAACAATCTCAAACTCTATGACTACCACATGGAGTACCACCATACCTGATTTTAAATTATATTTCAGGGTCAGATTATAATAACCAAAAACATGAAATTGCACAAAATCAAACACATGGAGCAATGGAGGAGAATAGATATGAGTACACTTAAGTACAGCTCTCTGATTTTAGACAAATATGCCAAAAGTGTATAAGATATAAATGACATCTTCAGCAAATTGTGTTAGGAAAATATATTTCAACATGAAAAAATAAAACTGTACATTATTCTTCACACAGCACAATGCTGAAGGTTAAATGGACCATGGATGTCATCATAAGATACAATACTATAAAACTGCTATAGGTCAAACAGTGAATACACGTAAACTGATGAGCACAGGTATGACCTTTCTGAAAATGACTCCCATCAAGCATCCGTTTTCAAATGGGATACTAAAAATCACTTGTGCATTTCAAGAAACTGCCAATTGAGTAAATAGGCAGTCCATAGAGAAGAATATATTTCCCAACTATATCTTTGACAAAGAAAGAAAATCTAAATATTCAAAGAACTCAAAGAACTAAACATGAAGAAACAAACAATCCAGTTTAAAAATAATAGGCTATAGAACCTAACAGAAAGTTCACAAAAGTAAGAAATACAAGTGACTAGTGAAAACAGTGTTCCATATTCTTAGATGTGAGAAATACAGATTAAACACACTTCATGATTCCATTTCACTCCAAAAATTGGCTAGGATCAACATAAAGAACATAAGTGGGAACTAATGCTGGAGTTGATGTGCAGAAAGGCACAACCTTCCATAATGTTAGTGAAAGTGTAACCACTGCAGCCCCATTTGAAAGCAGCCTGACAGATTCACAAAGGAAAAATAAGAAACAAGAAAGAAAGAAAAAAACCTACCATCCAGCCTATCTGTGCTACTCCTGACCATAACATCAAAGAACTCATTTTCTATTACAGATATACTTGCACAACTGTGCTCATCATCATTTTATTCACCATTACTAGGACATGCAGTCAGACTTGATGCAGGTTAGCTGAAAGGGATATGGAAAATGTTTATATGCATAAAGGAATGCTACTTGTCTGTAAAAAGTTAATGAAATTTGGAGTTAAATGCCTGGATTTGGAAAATTAATTACACTGGTGAGGTCATTCAGGCCCACAAAGACAAACATTGTATTGCTATCTCATATACACATCCTATCTTTTTTTATTGTATATTTAACTTGGAAAATTTGTGGAACAAGAGAGCAAAAACAGGCTATAGAGGATGAATACATTTATTGAAGGGAAATACTATAAGGAAATTAAAGTACAGATGAGAAAAAAAACTGAGTACTGAAATAAATTTATTCAGAGGGTATGGCAGCCATGGCAGTGAGGGACTGGTAGGAGGTTTAACTAAAATTATAGATGTATGCAAAAGCTACATGGAAACCTTCTATCTTGCATGGAAACTAAACATTATAGATGGATTAGCAGAACACATGTGACATAAAAGTACAAAGAGTAGAATATTCTGAATCAAAGGTCTAAATGTGGATTGATTCAATGTCATACAGGAGAGCAGAGGACAGAGTGTTTGTTGACTAAAAACCAAGGATACCTGAAATACTATGGGAATGTATGTATGATTAAGCCCAGATTCATAACTGGCCAAAGTGCTGTTAAGAAGGGACTGTGAGTGCTCAGTTGTAGATGGGTCGTTTATAGAAGTCATCTCCATCCAAAGCCAAAGAAATGTCATAGAAGATTAGGCAGAAGGAACATAAGAGCTGGAAGATATAGGGAAGATCTGTTCAGCGCTGTCTTGTAGATATGACATGACTCATGTACACATCAATTCATAGCATCTCTGTTTTCTTGCTCACAATTAAGCCAGTCAAAATTCCAGCATGAATAGGGAGGGGTTTCTAATGCTTCACCCCTAGACCTGAAATATTGGCAGCTGGAACTGTTGAAGGAAAGAAGGTCACTTTTCTTTGGCGAAATGGCCACTGGTAGTTTGCCCATATCTCATTGAGTAGCTGTGTACCAATGCACATATAGACAGCACTGATTTGACTCAAGGTTTATTAATTATGATATTAATAATGTGAAACTACTATGTAGATGTATCCGGCTTGTTAAATAAGAAACACAGAACCGATTGCAGAGTTAAAAACCAAGAGGTCAGAGCAAAAGCGGAAAACCTTACCCTTCACTGCTTCTGCCGTTCTTCCTCTCCGCAAGAGACCTACTTCTGTGCGTCCTGTCTATTTAAAGACTTTCTGTTCTGTTTTCTCATTGGTTGTAAACCCAGCCACATGACCTCCTTGTCACTGCCTGTTTGTACAGACCTCCAGGTCGTCTATGGTTGGTATTGAGATTAAAGGCGTGTGTCTGCCCTGCTGGCTGTGTCCTTGAACACACAGAGATCCGCCTAGCTCTGCCTCCCAAGTGCTGGGATTAAAGGCGTGCCCCACTACTGCTCAGCTTCTGCTCTGGCTTGCTCTGACCTCAAGGCAACTTTATTGACATACAAATAAAATCACATTTCTATACAAATAAAATATCACTATACTACTAGTAGTAGTAATAATAATAGAAATGATAAGAAAAGAAGATATGAACTCAAAAGACAGACAGTTTGATGGTTCTCAGCATAATTAAAAGGGAAGCAATGAAGTATAGATAATATCAAAATCTATTATATCTAAGTATAAATTTTTCAAGGGATAAATAAAAATTATATAGAAAGTTACTAAAGAGTCTTTTCCAAGTGAATATAAACATATATTTTGCTATAGACAAACCTTTTACTATAGACAACATATATAAACAATATCACATAGGAATTAATTGACTAATTCTTATAGGCTAAATCATGGGCATTTAAATTTTAATACTCAACTAGAAAACTCCAATGTCCAAAACAAATCTGACTGTATTAGGAGGTTCAGTCTTCAAAGAGTAAGGTATGGGCTCTGAAGTCATTAAGACATTTTGCTGGTGTCCTAATATAAGAAGTACGGTTGTAGTTACAGGCAGTGGTGAGTCCTTCCACATAGATGCTAAAAACAGACCTCAGCTTCTATGGGAGAGCAGAATGAGCTTTTAACCATTGAGCCATCTCTCTAGCCTCTATTTTGATATTTTAATTTTGAATAATAAGTTTCTTTATCTTCTGTATTCTTACTATGTATAGTGTTTTATGCTGTATTAGTTTAAGGTACACATTCCACATCTTTTGTGGTAGGGTCTATATTTGGTTCAAAGTGGAAGTGACCATTTTATCTCCCATATCAAGATTAATAAGTGATTCCTAAGAAAGCTAGACCTTAACATCATATCATAGTACTTCACTCATGGGAATTTTGTTTATTTTGTCAAGTCAATCTGTTGTATGTATAGATGGATCATTTCTTCACAGATAAAAAATAGAGTAGATTCCTTCAAACTGGCATGAGATTCTCCTCTGGCCATTAGTAAACACAAAGTTCTGGGTTTATTTTATGTCAGGTGAGCATTAGACAATGTTTTTACTACAGTAATGAACAGAGTGTTTTTTTGAATTAGAGCAAACATGGAAAACATGTCTTATAATAATTTAATGTAGGTTATGTAACTGTGTAAAACATTAACTTTAAGAATAAGCTCTGTATGCAACTGCAGAGAACACTAAAAACCCATAGGCAATTGTCCTTCTACCCTCATTACTTAGGCATAACCATAATGCCAGAGAAAATACTGCTCTCAAAGGGCACTTCAGAATTCTTTGCTCTCCAAGGAATGTTGGTAGATATATGCTGTTAGAAAATTTCTATTTGTTTAATTTATATGCATATAAGTGCAAAATAATACCTTGTCATAATATTCCACAAGTAATAAAACATATGTTCATATTAACTACTTGTATTACATGCAATTATGAAATAGTTATATTATCTATAATATCTCAGTCTAGCATTGGACTCATGGTCATCTTATTTCAGAAAAGATTATTCTTTACAGGACACATATATTATAGTTAAACTATGCACTTCAATGTTATTTTCATAACCAAATTTGTGTATAACTTATCATAAAGCATGTGTCTGAACTACTTTGCTGTCCTGGTTACTTTTCTAGTTATGTGAATAGATACCATTACCAAGGCAACTAATGAAAGAAAGTTACTTGGTGCCTTATTTAGAGTTTCAGAAAGTTTATCCATGGCTATCATGGCAGTAAACATGACAGGCAGACATAAAACATGGTGCTGGTGTAGTAGCTGAGACTTTACATATGATCCACAGGCATAAGACAGACACAGTGGGCTAGACTCACCTTGTTGTGGGATTTTGAATCTTCAAAGCCACTCTGAGTGATAGACCTCCTCCAACAAGATGATGTCTTCTAATCCTTCCTAAACAGTCTACAAACTGTGGCCTAAGTAATCCAATATATGAGCCTATGACGGACATCCTCATTCAAAGCACCACACTCGCCCGTTAAATTTTAAATGCATTGGTGGATGAAACATTTCCTGAAAGAAAGATGCTCTCTGAGTTGCCTTTGAATGAAAAACCTTTTGGCAAAATGGTCAAGTTCTTCCATTAATACAAGGGGTGAATGTTACAGTTAGCAGAATGTACTGAAACACTTGTCTGCTACACTAATAAGTATATACTACGAATATTGTTGAAGGTTTTTTGTAACAATATCTGGATACCTCCTCCCACATCTCCTTCACAAGGCAGAAAGAGAAATTTGTAATTTAAATAGCTAATATTCAGAAGTTTTGCTTCCTTTTAATTCAACAAAAACAATGCAAGGAATTTTTGTTCCCTTAAAGAGAAAATGGACTTTGATCAGATGATAGCTAATGCAATTAATAAATTTTAACAGAACACATAAAGGTTGAAAAATTCTGGGAGAAGACCTTCTCTATTGCTTGGTCATCATTCTCTTTTGGTGAGGCAGACAGAACACCCTGCCGAGTCTCTGCAGTATTAGCACAGCCACACAGGCATTTGGGAAAACGTTCCTCTCCTCTTCACTGATTACTACCTTTTAGAGTTATTTGGACAAATTAGCTTTGTTTCTGCTAATCAGCATTTTAGCTATCTGTAAATATCCATCCTGTTGCCATTTCCCTGGCCATGCTGTATAGCTCAACATATGAAGAACTGCTGCTTCTAGCAATCCCAGGTTTGCTATTCCTACAACCTTTTTAGCCGGTTTGCCTCTCTACTTTGTCTTTCCTGGACTTCAAACAATAGAAACTCACACTCAGACTTTGCTAAGAACACAAATATAATAATTAAGTGTGTGGGAACAAAAACATTAAAGGAAAATTATGAAAATGTTTGGCACAAATGTGATGTGAAAGGGGAAGGAGGAAGAACAGAGCTGACATAATTTGATTAGGGTTGGGAAGGAGGGAGACAAAAAGAAAAGTAGTCAGTAACCAAAATTAAGCATGTATGAAAAAACCATAGGGAAATTAGCAATTCTGTAAGCTAATAGTTTTATTAAGTTGTAATGGAGATACTCTGCTTGACTGAATATAGCTGTCCCCAGGATCTATAGCGTATACAATAAAAGTCCCTGTGCTTGTATTGGGCCCCTTCCCTATGAGTTCTTGGTCATGCAGGCCCCTGAGAACCACCAAAACAACATAGGTTATTGCTACTACACTTGGTTACCCAAAATAGTTCAAGACCCTATTGCTGAACATCACAGAACACTGTGACTGTAGGACATAAGTCAATCAAGCTGCAATTGGCCTATAAGCTTCTTCCATGCTGGATAGCTTTCAAGGTCCTTGAAGGTATTGTAAAGGTTGATAGGGAAAATATATCAGCAGTCTTATACAGCTGTGGATCTGGCATTCTACAGTACCAACCTTCCAAGCAGATCTACAAAGGCGTCATGGTTATACAATGCACAATCAAATACTTTCTGATTGAATCAAGGCCTGTTTCATTGGAAGGAGTTGATACCTAGTACTATGTACTTTGTTAAAAGCCTGTTTCTAAGGAGATAATATGATCTAGTATAGCAACTACTACCATTTCTCTGCTGAATGGACATAATACACCCATAAAACTGCCTTGTTCATATTTATGGTTATGTCCATAGCTTTGTGCTACTCTGAGCTTTGGCTAGAGACATTTCTTCCTGATATCACTGGCAGTTAGTAAATACTCACAATTGGTCTAAGTGCTGAGATTAAGGGACAGTTTAGGGATAGGTCCTAAAAGAGACATCTGTTTCACACCTGACCTTGAATAGTCATGGAACATCTTGGAAGAGGGCCTGGAAGGAATTTGGATGGAGGAAGAGGTGGAGTATTGTAGAACATTCCTCTAGGTTCAATACAACTGCACTGAAAAGCTTACTTGAATTTATGTGCAATGCCACCCTTTACAATAACTAGAAAACCAGAGTACAAGGTCCCAAAGAAATGAATAACATTCAGGGATTTAGAAACTCTTAGTATACTTAGCAAGTCATAAACTTCATGTATCAGTTTTGATATCATGTTCTCTAATGATATACAAATATTGTCTCAATCCCTTAAAACATGAATTAAAAATAAATTATGTTCACTGATGTTGTTAATTTAATATATAAAGTGTTTTATCATTGACTTTATTGCTTATTTTATAAGCATTGACCAAAGCTTGTTTTATAAATAAATACATGTAAGTTACATTTTGAATATTAAAGCTAAATAGAAATGGTTACATCTTTCCCTGTTGGGCCTCCAAGAAACTTTGCTCATAAATGTCTCCCTTAGATCATTTGAGTTGTTGGCTTGTACTTTTCCAGGACAGTCACCAAAAGAAAAAGAAAATCACAACTAACAACACGTACTAGCACTGTATATATAACCTTTCGTTTGCTAAAAATTTGGAATTTTCATTCCCATAGACACAGCAATCTCTCATCTTTCTACAAGCACACACTTTTTCTACAGTGCTGTGCTATAAAATCTAGTCCTCTGCTAAAGTTTGAAAGAGTGTTAACTTTTCGATTGTATTTCCCACATTTTACTTTGTTTGTATGAATATTGTAACAGTGGTCACCCCCATCTCTGTAATTTTCCTGGCTATTTGGGGAAACATTTCTGTATTTGGAACTATTGGGGCAATTTTCACATCATTTGTGCTTCGATACATATAGCCAAATTGACATAGAGGGATGTATTCTATTTTTTATTTTTTGAGAAACTTTCATGCTGCTTTCCATAATTGCCATACTATTTTTGCATTCCCACCAAAGTGTATAAAGCTTTCTCCATGACCACATTTTCACCAACATCTGTTGTCATTTGTTTCCTTGATGACTGTCATTCTGATTGAGGTCAGTGGAATCTCAACGTTATTTTATTTTACATTTTCCCAAAGGCTAAGTGTGTTGAGCACTTTTACAATTATTTATTAGCCATTTGCTTTTCAAGCACTTCACTAACTGAGCCATCTACCACATGACCCAGCTATACCACTCCTAGGCACATACTCAAGAGACTCCCAGTTTTACTATAGAGATGATTGCACATCCATGCTTATTGCTGCATTACTCATAAGAGACTTGGACTTGAACCATCTTAAATATCTATCACAGATGAGTGGAAAATGAAAACGGGGACATATACATAATGCGATTTTATTTAGCTCTGGACAAAAATGAATTCCTTAACTTTAGTGGAAAAATGTGTGGTTCTGAAATGTATTACATTAAATGAGCTAACCAAAGACAACTATGTCATGTGTTTATTGAGGTACAGTTCCCTGAATAGTCAAGATTATAATTATGTATATAAGTGAGTGAGTATAGGTATGACATATGAAACCAGAAAAGAGGACATGAGCTGTGTAAAAGGTGTTGAGGAAATAGGTGGTATGTGAAATGGAAGCAGATAATAGGCTAAAAGGTGGCATAGGGGAACACAAGAAGGGGAGAAAAAAGTTTGAAAACAATTAACAAAACCTAATTTTCCTTAAGATAAATTTTGTTTGAAAATATAACAATGAAAACAAATGTTGTATGTACTAATTAATTTTTTAAATTGTTTTATTGAAAATAATTTTAAATACTTATAATCATTTCTATCTATCAGATATTTCACAGGGATTTCTTTTTTTTTTTTTAGATAACCTTGACAATCTGTTGACACTTTTGTTCAACAGATCATATTGTATCTTATGCATGTTGGTGGTGAATTTAATTATTTAAAGGGTTGAGAATTTTTTGATACTAGTTATTAAAGATAAAATTTCTTTTTATATGACCTTGTAGTTTGTGTCTACTGCCACTGTTGCCTTCTTTAAATGTTAATTAATGAACGATTTTAGAACAAAATATAGTAAGAGATGCTTAAGAAAAATTATCAAAGAAAATTTTAACTTCTATTTACAAAATGTGCCTACAAGCATTGGGTTATATTTAGGAATTTTTACATTTCAGGATTGACAGCTATGTAATACTAATGTTAAACATTTAAATAGCCTAAATTTAACAAAGAAAGTAAGAAGAAAAACTATAACTGTATTTAAAATTTTTTTCATTTTTCTTTATTAAGAAATTTTCTACTCACTCCACATTCTACCACAGATGCCCCCTCCTCCCTCCTCCCACACCCTTGCCCTCTTACCCAAGCCACCCGGCATCCCCACATCCCCCAAATTGAGGTCTCCCATGTGGAGTCAGGAGAGCCCAGCACACTGAGCCCAGGCAGATCCAAGACCCTTCCCACTGCACCAAGGCTGTGCAAGGTGTCACACCACAGGCACCAGATTCCTAAAAGCCTGCCCATAGACCAGGGGACAGATCCCAATTCCCCTGCCTGGGTGCCCCCAAAACAGTTTGAGCCAAACAACCGTCTTCCAAATCCAGAAGGCCTAGTCCAGTCCCGTGGGGGCTCCACAGCCTCCAGTCCACAGCTTGTGTGGCCAATCATCTCTGCATGTCCTCCCATCATGATCTCGACATCTCTCACCTGCAGTATTTCTCTTCTCTCTCATCAATTGGATTCCTGGAGCCCGGCCTGGTGCCTGGCCATGGATCTCTGCATCTCCTCCATCTGTCACTGGATAAAGACTCTATGATGACAGCTAGGTTATTTACTAGGCTGGTCACCAGAGTAGACCGGTCCAGGCACCCTCTGGACCACTGCCAGCAGACCAAGGTGGGATCAACCTTGTGGATTCCTGAGAGCCTCCCCAGCACCCTGCCCTTTCCTATTCCCATGATGTCTTCATCTATTATGGTATCTTCCTCCTTGCCCACACACTCTGTCCCTGTTTCAGCTTGACCCTCTCATTTCCCTATGTTCTTTTCCCCAATTCCTCATTCTCTGCCACCCTGGCACACCCAGTCAATCCATTTCTCCTTCAAAGGGCCATCCATTTATTCCTCCCAGGGTCTTTCCCTGTTAGCTAGCCTCTCTAGAGTTGTGGGTTGCAGTCTGGCAATCCTTTCCCTCACATTTAGTATCCACTTATGAATGAGTACATACTGTTTGTCCTTCTGAGTCTGAGTTACCTCACTCAAAATGATATTTTCTAGTTCCATCCATTTGCCTGCAAATTTCATGATATCATTGGTTTTTACTGCTGAGTATTACTCCATTGTATATATGTGCCATATTTTCTTTATCCATTCTTTTGTAGAGGGGCATCAAGGTTCTTTCCACATTCTTGCTATTACAAATAATGTTGATATGAACATAGATGAATGTGTCCTTGTGGTAAGATTGAGCATTCCTTGGGTATATGCCCAAAAGTGGAATAGCTGGGTCTTGAGGAAGACTTATTCCCAATTTTCTGAGAAACTGCCATACTGATTTCCAGAGTGGCTGTACAAGTTTGCATTCCCACCAACAGTGGAGGAGTGTTCCCCTTGCTCTACATCCTCTCCAACATAAGCTGTCTTTGGAGTTTTTGATCTTAGTCATTCTGACAGGTGTAATGTGGTATCTCAGAGTCATTTTGATTTTCATTTCCCTGATGACTAAGGATTTTTGAGCAATTAATTAAATGCCTTTCAGCCATTTGTGATTCTTATGTTGAGTATTCTCTGTTAAGCTCTGTAGCCTCTTTTTTAAATTGGATTGTTCAGTATTTTTATGTCTATCTTTTGGAGATCTTTATATATTTTGGAGATCAGCCCACAGTCAGATGTGGGGTTTGTGAAGATCTTTTCCCATTCTGTACATTGTCATTTGGTCTTATTGACCGTGTCCTTTGCTCTACAAAGCTTCTCAGTTTCAGAAGGTCCCATTTATTAATTGTTGCTCTCAGTGTTTGTGATATTGGTGTTATATTTAGGAAGTGGTCTCCTGTACAAATTCATTATAGACTACTTCCTGTTTTCTCTTCTATCAAGTTCAGTGTAACTAGATTTATGTTGAGGTCTTTGATTCACTTGGACTGGAGTTTTGTGCATGGTGACAGATATGGGTCTAGTTGTGATCTTCTGCATTTTGATATCCAATTATGCCAATGATTGATACCTTTGATCCAGTGGGAGCTCTTGGTCTAGTGGATTCTGATAGACTTTTATCTTAGGGAGTAACTCTTAGTCCAACTGGAGCTATTGGACTCTGTTTTAGGGAGTAGCTGCAGTCTTAGCATGTGATAGATGGTGGTAGTCTGACCTGTCTACAGGAGGTCTGCCTGCTAACTGGCTTCTTAGTCAAGTTGGGTGCTGGCAGGCTCTGTCTCAGGGAACAGTTGTAGTCTAGGAGGGTGAGTGGGAATTGGGGGAGGTGGGGCTTGGGTTACAGGGTCTGATAGGTGATGGTGGTAGTCTGTCCTGTGTGCAGGAGGTCTGACTGCCAACTGGCCTGAAACTGTAACTGCAATGGGTGGTGGTGTAGGGGTGCAGGGTTGTGCCCCTGGGTCCAAAGCCTAGGGGCTGGGAGTGTTTGATTATAAGGATAAAGACTCACTTCTCAGTCCAGTCAGGGGCTGGCAGGCTCTGTCTCAGGGAACAATTGCAGTCTTGGAACATATTTAAAATTTTATAAGACTAAATATTTGAACTTGCAGTTAATGGAGAGGTAAAAGTGTTACACACAAAAATTAACTTGTCGGGCTATTTTTCGTCACTTTGAAGCAATCCACAGCCCACATCTGTGTCATCTAATATCATTGTCACTATCAAAACTTTAAAATGTATTCTTAGAGTATCACATATTTCACCATCAAAAGCCAAACATATCATAAGCAACACTTGAAAATACTAGCTGAATTTTGCTCACTTCTGCTGTAACCCATAGACCTGTTGTTCTCATCAATGAGCTTGGTATACAGGTTGATTTATGACTTTCTCTGTTCTGTGAGGAATAATATCATATGTAACTACTTCTGTGCTAGAAAATATTATTTGGAGAAACATGACTCTATATTCCCAGACCATGATGACTCATAATTAGATTCAACCTGAATTATCTCTTATGTCCAATAAGGTGAGAAATGTGACTTTTAATCAATATGTAACACTCATAGAAAATAAAACTTTAATTAAGGCTTTGCTTCAGAATCATCTAAAGAGTAGACAGATTATATGAGTTAGACTAAATAAGAAATTTGTACACTTAAATATTTCTAATCTGACATACATCAAAAAGAAAAAGAATAAAATAATTTCCTTTAAGTATGGCTAGACAAATAACACTTTCAGAATTGAAAAATTATAGGCTGAATTCTTACATAAATGTAAAATTCCTGAAACTAAATCAATGCAAGTTAGTATATATATATATATATATATATATATATATATATATATATATATATAAAATTTCTTTATTGTATGGATTTATGTGTCTGTGATGTCAAGGCATAAAAAAACTGGCCTCTTACATATGATAATTTTACATTGTGCTATCTTCACACTTATATTCCCCTCACAACCTGAAAAAGAGTATGTACCTGACTTGCTGTGAAACCTGGTTTAAAAAAACAGGTGGATATGGCAAGGAGTATCCAGAAATCTTGTAAGCTACTGTAATTTGGCCTTTTGCAAAGGCATGAGCAGGCTGGATCTTCCTGCAAATACTTGGCTATATGTCTAATGAATCTCTCTATACCTGCATACTTGAGATAGGGGCTTTTCTAGGCTTAACTGCTTGCTGCCCTGGAAACTCAAATTCCCTCTTCAATGCAATTTTCTGCTCCCTAAATTTCAAGTCTGTGTGACTTATGGCAAGGTCTCCTTATAGCCATTTTGATCTTTCACTTTCATTGATTAGAAGTAGCAGAATGTGTTGCATTAGTATATGTATAACAATTAAATTACTAGTTCACTACTTACTGAAACTGGTGAAATATTTTCTGTACCAAATTTTTTCCTTAAAACTTTGAACTGAATTTAAAATAAGATTCACAAAATATCTGACACTGTTGTTTTGAAAAACATTCAAAAAGTTATCTTTAATTTCTCCACATCAAAGCATCTACATTGCTTTCGGAGTTAACACAGTAATGCTCTATTAGAAGCAACACATGACACTCACTTATTATTATTGGTTATACTGTTTGTACAATTCATCTTGCCCAAACAGAACTATAAAGCACAGAAAGTGACAGTGCCAACAAAACTAATTTAGCTCATTAGAAAACTTAAAGTAATCTCAATGGTGTAGATTGTTAAGAAAATTTAGAGGAGGCTTAGATAAGACTGATAAAGTCCAAGAATTCTTCTCGGAATGGAGTTGAGTGAAAGTAGAATAAATCTTTCAGGGAGAATAGTAGTTTGCAAAAAGATAGATCTCCCTCTCACTACTTAATATTTGTAGGGATGAATTCCCATCAATAAATCTCTGGCATTTGTGTCTGTTGGTCGGTACAGCATACCAGCACACAGTTGGCAAAGGACTGTGTGGAAAAGTTTTGTAGATGACCAGTGGAGAATGTTCATTCCCTATGCTGGAGTAACTATGTATTGTGTGGTTAGAGAGTTTGGAACCATGGTGAAGAGACAACCCAGCACTGGGCAGTAGAACCTTTACTAATTAATTGGGGTTAGGTGGGAAAACAGACCAATAAAATGACAAAACTGATGATTCCATGCCTTTAATGTTAACTGAGTGCTGGCTGCTCTGAATTTCTAGAGATGCACTATGGCAGGACATGCAAAACTGACTACCAACAATGAGCAGTTAAGATTTGAATGAAAGATCATAAGACCTTTGGAGTTTCTTGTGTCTGAAACAGAATCAAGTACCAAATTTGGGCCTGGAATGGATCATAGAAGTTAGCAGTATAATGTTGCACTCAGGTAAGTGAGGAAAGTCAGGGAAATGAACAAGATTGGCACTATTGGAACCTATGTGAATAGATTTAGATCCCTTCTAAAGTGGTATCTCCTAGAAACAGTGAGGCTCTACCTCACCCACAGATCCTAATCCCCACTGCTCCTAAACAGCTATCCTTCCTTGGTGACCATGAAGACCGTGTTTCATTGGACAACTTGGCAGAATCTCTTCCTTCTGGGAAATGAGTGTGATGGGGAAAGACACCTAACAGGACTATACGAAGTGCTACACCCCAAGATTAGCTAGCAGGGATCGCAATGAGTATGAAAGTTTTGAAGGGAAAAGAAGCTAAAAATCTTTTTTATATATCATTCTGCTTTCCAGGTTTTTAGTTACCTACCCATAGTTAACTATAGCTCAGAAAGCTGAATTGAAAATTACAGCAATAATCATAAACAGCATTTTTTAAATCTTTTTATAGGGTTATTGTAATCGTTCATGTCACCATTAACTATTCTTCTAATTTGAGTAGCTAACTATGTCCAGGTTGTAAATTAACCTTTCTAACCTTTCCATAAGGGTGTGTGAAGAGAGAAGACACTGCATGTGTAAGATTCCATACACGCTATAGCTTCCAAACTCCACTGGGATTTTGCAAATGTACCCTGCCAAAGAACAAGAAAAAGAAAAATGTGCCTGTAGAGAAGCTTTTAGGAGAGTGGAGAAGGCAGGGGCCAAAGCAGTAATGCAGAAATAACTGAATTGATGGCAGGTGTTAGGTGAAGACTGGAGACTAAAAGAAATGGAACTTTTGGAATGCTGATATTACTGGAGGCCACAATGTATTTTATGGTCTCTAGGATTTAGGGGTCACAATACTCTCCAAAACCATAGTGAAGGCTTTGGAAGGACAATTGAATCACTTGCCCATTGCCCACTATATGCCATAACTATTATTGAAAAAACAGAATTTGATGTTTTAACATCTATAAATATTCCATATAGTAGTAGAAGCAAGTTGGCAGGATACACACACCAGAATTGAGGGAAAAAAAAAAAACAGTGTCTTCAGCATCTGAAAAGACTTAGGGAGAGAATGTCCACACCATCTGGGACAAAGGATTGCATGTGTGCTGAGGAATACAATGACCTGACCTGCTTAATGGAATGTTTGATACAGCTGGACAAATAGAGAACTATAGTTACAGACAGACTACTATAGAAAAATAAATAAATACCCTGAGAAGTCATGGAGCCTGGCTGTAGGCTAAAGCATGTACACTCAATGAAAGATCACTTTATGAAACTTTGTCCACCAAGAGGAAGGACACTTTGTCTCAGAAACATTGGTGGAATCATTAGTCACTTCATGGATAATGAAAATATCTTGGTTTCCACTTTTTCAATTTTAGGATATGAAATGCCAGACAACTGTGATCCTCAAAGAAAGCCCACTTTTATCACTGTAGTGGTATAAGCTATTATTGCCATGAGAACAGTTAGTATTAATTATCAAAGATAAAATAGAATGGAAGTTGCCATACTAACTCTGATTTGATGACATTTAATTGTCAAATCCAACTGATGTGTCCCATTGTAACATCAAAAATTATTAAACCCAGCTCTACCCCATGATGAATATGATTGCAACAGGTAATTGTGTATCACAGTTGATGGTTATGCCACCAAGAACTAAAGTCATGAAGGCTAAGAACAAGGGCTTGTGAAAGAACAGTACAGGGAAGGGAGGACTGAAGAACTAACAAGAGAATCCAATGGGTTGTTTTTTAGTCAAACTTACCTTTCTCTTCTGCTTCTCCACATAAAATGCTCATATTTCAGTCGTTCAAGAACTGCTCCTTGGAGCTAAGTAGAGAGGGAAAGCTGTTTTGGAAAAACAAGGACTGTGAAACATGCATATGTGTTTTAGACTTTCAAAGAAGAGAATGATTTCCTGACATCACCAGCGATCATGGCTAGAACAATGCCACATTCATATCAGCTCTGTTCATCCATGGTCAGGCAATGCCAATGCTTTCTAGAATGGCTGGAATTGCCCATAGAGCTCTGATTTGGAAGGGCACTGACTGAAATGGAAATGATTCTATTTAAGACTTTCTGCTAAGAATACCTTCATCTAACATTCTTTTTTACAGGGTATAAGTATCCTGTCTTCTCACCAATTCTTTTTTTTCTCTCTCTTTTTTCCTCTTACTTGATATTTCTCCTAATAAATCTTTTGCATGTGAGATCCTTTGTTAAAGTGTGTGCAGTTCAGTGAAGAAACTGATGTTCTGGGACATTTACCTCCACATCTTACTTTTTTTCTGTCTAGATTTACATCTAAATGTTGAACCAAGATAAGAGCACCTTCACACAACAAAGGTGTTCCATTTAAGAATCACTAATAGAAAGCTGTTATTGGGGGAATTAAAAATGTCTGATTTTTTTGGACAAGAATAGTGATTATTCTTTAATTTTCCACTATTATATTATAGGAGGACAAGCAGAAGGATGAGAAACCATCAACTATTGAGGTGTTCCTTTCAGATATCAACAGTTATGCTGTCGGATGCTGTAGGCTCCCCATAGAAACCTCACAGTCTACACACACGCATGTGAATGAGTGCTTTGTGGGGAAAAGTTTAAGAATACAAAATGGGACTTTGATATTAAACTAAGATATTCTGCAATATAATCCTCTCTAACCCTTGCCCTTCCCCATAGTAAATGCTACTGAGGTGTTTGTAACATGTAGGCAACTCTAATTTCTTCTACTCAGTGCAATATAGTGAGTAAATTTGCTCATTAAAATAGACTTCTTCTTAGTATTTATGTATATAATGATATATTTTTTTACAAAAGCATTTTTATATTTACTCTGTCCTGAAAAACAAAGTTACCTTGAAATATATTAACAGAGGCTGTTCTTGATTTATACAAATACATAATTTTTAGTATGACATTAAAGGAGACATAAATAAATTGAACCATTTTGTGTATAAAAACAAAATATCATAAAAATGGTAAATTTATTCCACAATGTTTTATAAATACACTTTACATCAATAATTATTTCAACAAAAAACTTTACTAGAATTGTAAATTCACTTCTATAAATACACATCTATATATTATATTATATATATATAATATATAATATATATATATTATATTCTATAAATACACATCTATAGATGAGAAAAAATAATCAGGAAAGAAGGGATAAGGCAGACATGAATAGAATAAGAACAGAAAGCAGGAAGAAAATAAACAGCAGCTAGAGACTGTTTATACAATACATAAAATACATCAGTGTCTTAATCAGATCTTCACAAAGAGACAGAAGTTTACTTAGAAGATAGATGAATGATATATTGATAGACTAATAGTTAGATTAAAATATTAAACATGTAACAAAGTCAGTTTTTTTTAAAGAGGGAACTAAAGTAGAACTTTTTGAATGTGATTATAAGTGTGTGTGTGTGTGTGTGTGTGTGTGTGTGTGTGTGTGTGTTTATGTGTGCATCGATGTCCTTAAAATGTTGCAGTATGAAAATAGAAAACTTTTGGAAAAATATAGCATATAAAAGAAAATATAAATCAACAACCTGGCCAGCAATTCAGATCTACCTCTGATACAAAACATAGAGGGATACTGTGTGAAGATAAAATTAGCCCATTGTACACATGGATCTACTAGTAGGAAGTCCAAGTGTTGCATTTGCAAGGTAGCACGTAGGATGGTGTCTGTCTTAAGGCTCTTGTCCTGATGTGTGGAGGCAGGCTGAAGATATTCCCACCTTCCATCATTAGAGAATGAATAAGTGAGCTCTGTGGGTACAGACTCTGCAAAGTGCAGCAGCTACAAATGAGTAGTCATTTCCATGAATGGAAACACAAAGAAGCTTAAAATGTAGAGCTAGGAACAGGGAAAAAAATCATGTAAAATTTAAAATACTAATACATAAAACACAGCACATGTTTTATTAGAGTAGTGGATTGAATACATCCAGAAAATTGCAATGCATGTCTACCTTATAGGGAAAATGTGCACACCAGGCCAAGACCATGGAGGAAGCTGCCTCACCGGAAAGAGGTGGTCACCTTAATCTTGGCCCTGTCCTGGAAAATAACATAAAACACAGCTAAGGAGTACAGGGAACAACTCAAACAGGCTGAATGATTGAAATCATCCTATGATGACATGAAATAAGACTGCAAATCAATTCAGTAGGAACAAGAAGAAGTCCGGCACCCTTACATTCTGTGAATATATGGTAAATTAGGGTCACATATTCTCCTTTAGGGAATTTAAATATTTAAATGGACAATTTTGGGTCTTTTTGTAAAGGGCTTTTGTAGAAAATTATTTTCAACTGAATTATTTTTAGGTCCACAAACATAATCCACTTATTTGCTACAAAGATACAAGGTATTGATACTGTCATTTTAACAGGTTTTCTTATTCTCAAAATTTTGTGACATATATTTAGAATAAGTGACCAATAAATTAACTTGAAGTATGTGAGTGTGCAAACATGTGTAGCATTATCTGTTTGCTTTTGTGCTATCAAGGAATTGAAGGAAAACTAGAAATACATGGGGAATGTATAGGAAAGATTTTGCTAACATTTTGTTTAATAGTCAAAATTTCCTATAAGAAATTGCCTTATCACTATGGGACCAAAATGTTCTCAGAGACCTGGAAAGACAGTCAAGGGCGTTGTATCCTCTGGAAAAAAAATGGTTCCCCAGACCCCCAAAGAGGCAAAGTTCTTAGTAATTTGGATTTTGTACTCTTTCTAGGTCCTTGACTGATTGGGTGACTTGCACATGTTCAAGCCAGACAAAATCCTAGCATGAGGAAGAGGAAGTGGACTTAAAGGTCTACCCCAACTTAGAAAATATTTGCAGTTCATAGCTACCAGGAGAGAGAACATCAGATTTTGTAACTGGAATGACACAGACTATGTCAATCATACTCCACAAATCAGGCCTCATGCTCAGAAGAAGTTGACCAAAACATAGCAGACTTCATGTATGTGATTGGGTGTGTCCCTTTTGCTGTTGTTGTTTTGATTTTAAGGGAGAAGAACATGAAATTGGGTATAAGGGATATGAGAGGAGTTGAGGGAGAGAATATAATAAAAATGCATAGAATGAAAAAATTTAAATAATAATAATAAATAAAGTTTAAAAATGAAAGAAAAGAAAACTAACCTCCTGCAACTAGTTCTCTGACTCCAGTACAGTGTTCATCCAGAAAATATCCTCAAGACAAGCTTAGAATAATGTTTGTGCAAACAAATAAAATGACTCAAGCTGGACCCTGGGACAGACAGATCAAGAACAGCCTGGTCTTTACAATAAGTTCCTGACCAGGCAAAGTTACAGAGTGAAACTCTGTCTCAAACAATGAATGAAAATTAAAAAAAAAAAAAACACCCAGTACACCCTTAGTGTTTTAAAATATGCATATCCAACAGCACAGGACATCTGTGACCAGATTTATGAGCCTGCAGAAATTCTTACAATGTATGGCAACCCATTAGAAAGTCCACAGAGAGACAGGTCTTCTGAAATATATTATCATGGAAAGGAAAATGACACGCTCTAGAAATAAAGAAGTAGACAGGTTAGTCATCATGAGTGAACCTTTAGCATAAATGTCAAAGACAGATAAAGTCACAACAAATGGCACATAGCATGTTTGTGATTGTTTAAATGAAAACTTTTTTCTCATTTTTTTTCCAAGACAAGATTTCTCCATGTAGTTTTGATGCCTATCCTAGATCTTGCTCTGTAGACCAGGCTGGCCTCAAACTCACAGAGATCTGCGATCCCAAATTTTTAAGGACAGCATCTTTCCAGTTCTTGGCTTTTTTTGGTGAAAGCCTTCTCATCATGAGTGTTCAGAGTTTGTCATTCTTTGTAACATTCTTTAAGGCATATTCCCATTTTGTAGGCGCCAAACTTGTTCTGTATCACATACCATGATTAAGTTTTGGAGTTGTTTTGGAGTCTAAACTTACTAAAAGTTTCCTGTAATAATTGTTTGGTTGATATTAAAACTTATATCTAAGAGCTGCTTTATGTAACCAACTCATGAACCAGGGTGAAATTTAGTTTCACTGGAATCTGTATGTTATTCAGTTTAACGACCAAACCCCAGAGGTAACTCTATGATTGTGGCCATCTGGACTGCTGGTAAAAAATAATAATAAAACCCATAATGGCCAGATCTTAAATATGGTTTCTTCTTGTCCAAACAGTCTGCCCTGAAATAGCAAAATCTTCTCTTCCTAAATACTGAAAGACACTACTCTGTTCCCTCATCCATGTTTATAAAGGATTAAATCTCACATCAAAATAAAGTTGTTACAGAGTGTTCATCTCTGAGGCTACAGCAATCAGAACATGACAGTGGATGGCAAAATGTGGAGGACTACTGGCCCTGATGAGACCATGGACACTTTCCTGTATCACCTCTATAAAGCATGTATTTATATATTTGTATGTACCTCAGAATCTGTGCATGAGTTATAAACATACACATAGGTAAAACACTTGCATACATACACACACACACACACACACATATTTGTGTGTGTACTCCCACAATAAATGTGACAAAACTATGAAAACTATAGTCCTACCTTACTTCTCTTTGCCTACTTCCTGCACTATCATTAATTTGCTGTAAGATATTAAACCTGTAATGATTGACATCTTAGAACAAAACTAAGAAGGCAGCCACTAACCAATGTAGTTATTAAATGACAGACACAACACTAGTTACTTTTTTATTAAAGATGAAAATATATGCCTGATCTTAAAGATTTAGCGAAAGGCAGGAAAATAAATACTTCACTAATAAATTCCTATATTTACCATATGTTTAGAGTGAAGACCTTTTGAATTTATGTGATATTAGACAAGTTAAATGAATATATTTTATTGTAGATATTTGGCCATATTATTAAAATTAATTTTGCCTGTTTCTTTTCGTATTTCTATTTTGACTTCTAGAGAACATGAAATGTTAGCTGGCTGAGATTTTTGGCTTATATAAGTATAGTTCATTTAAAATCCCATTGATCTAGAAATATATACTAAAGTATATTAGTAAGATTTGTGTTACTCCAATAAAATGCCTGTGACAAATTATGAGGAAAATGTTTAATTTTACTCATAATTTTTGAGGGGCCAGTACAGGATCAGATATTGCAATTTGTCTGGTCTCTGATAAGGATGGAGGAATGTAAGAAAGCCGAGTGACTCGATGTGTGACTTTGATTACTCTACCATTTGAAAGCTGGGTTCAGGGTTCCATGTGCTCTTTCATCAGTCCTGTAATCTGATTGACAATGGATGGTTTTCCAGTGTTAATGGATCTTAGCTATGAGACAAATGGTGCATGACAGAAAGAAAAACACTGTTGATTATAACTGTATTTTATTAATAAATGAACTATGTGAGTGACAAATACAATTTTTCTTCATGAATTTATTCCATGTAGAAATAAAATGCAAGAATCAACAGTTGCCTGGATGTTGTTTGAAATGCAATTCTTTTACAGAAATATTTTCTTTATTATTTGATTATTTTGGTACATCTTGAAATGCCAAAGAGTCATTTAGTCTATGATATATTTTAGTATTTAATATTAATAATCCACAGATTCAGTGTTATTTAATTACTGGGCAGATATCATCTGGGGTACATTTTAAAAGACTGATGAGAGCTGGGCATTGGTGGGGCATGCCTTTAATTCCAGCACGCAGAAGGCAGAGGCAGGTGGATCTCTGTGAATTCTAGGAAGGGTGCCAAAGCCACTCAGAGAAACCCTGACTCAAAAAACCAATACAAATAAAAATAAAAATAAATAAAAGACTGCTGAGATTGCTATCTGACAAGGATTTTTTGTTTGTTTGTTTTATATTAATGAAAATTAATTAGCTCCATCTCCATTTCAAGCCCTGAATATGTTTTATTCCCTCCAAGAATAATATGAACAATCAAATTCAAATAAAATTCTAAAGAGCACATAAAATCATTTTTTGTACTGATTTTCTTTGTTTTAAACAAAGGGCATTATTGCCTATTACTTTGACTAGGATTTTTAACATAGCCTTAAAACATTCCTTTTCAAAGTGAAAAAGAAACCTAATATCTACTCTACTATCCCATCTATAGATCTTTGCTTTTTAATATTTCAGAAATGACAATGGAACAAGTAATGAATTGTGTTCTTCCTGGAAACCATGTTCAGAGAAAGCAGGTTTTAAAAGTATACCTAAACCCTCTGGACTTACCTCTGCCCTGCCCTTGCATGGAAGAACTTCTTAGAAAGTAGACAGCATAGGTCCAGAGGAAACCCATTGCAATTATGAAGGAGGATTGCCCTTGGGAGCACACTGGTGTCCATGTAGCCTCACTGTAAACTGAGGTCAGTCACAGATGTAGCACTTCCACTATTCTGAATCAGATTTGACTGCAAAGCAGAATGGCAGTCAGGACTTTCATGCAGGTAGAAAAGCCACTGTTACTCACTTGCCTTTGCATTAAATTAATGAGAATTTCATACCCAAAATTCTGAAAAAAAAAAAGTTTTCTAAACTGTCAATGAGATACATGTACTTCCACAGATTACTGCAAAGAAAATTTAAGATTTATACAAATTTTAAATTTCACCAATGAAGAGGTCTCACATCTCTCTAACACACAGAACCCCAAATTTATAGTGCATTGTAAAATATCTCTAGTTGCCTCAATAACTTAATCATACACAATGTCTAGACTGAAGGTATGGATTCACGCTGACTTTGTTTATCAGAAGTCATACATTTTTAGTAGGAATGATTGCTTTACCATGTAGTTACCTTAACTCCTACAGTCCTGTAAAATACCTGACACAATATGGATTAACATATTTTTGCATGGTGACTAACACATATTAAAAATAAAATGGAAGAATTGCAATTTTATTATTGGGCTACTCATTTTCAATTTAAGTCCGTAATTTAAAGACTATCTTGAACATTATCTTTTATCACAAAGCTTTAATTGTTTCTTCAATTTCTTCAAATTTTTGACCATAAAAGCATTCAGACCCCAGATGTCCACCATTAGGAGATCTCTAAAACACAATGAAATGAATACCTATGGCAGTGAGACCATAATATCAGAAATACTATGAAAAGGGGTGCACAGATAAATTTTCCAGTAAGTTTTCAGTTGATTTGTCAAAATAATATGCAGATGGTAAAGTTCTGATGTAGTGGAAGGTGGACACAGCCTCTGTGCTGAGCAAGATCAATACTTTTACCAATAAGTGTTCAAATCAGTTCTAAAATTAAAAAAAAAATAGTAACTTTACCTGAATTTCCTTGCTTTGATAACAGAATACTTTACATTACCATGTCTTTTTCATGATCTTATTAGGTGAATATACAATACAATCCCTTCTGTAGAATCTATCAGTAATATGATAGATTATCTCATTATCTGGGAACTAAACAGCTGTTAAAGTAATTGCACGACCAGCATTGTGCGATGTCTTTGTTGGTCTCACACTGGCTTGCTAGATATTCCTGAAGGTAGGAATATTAAAAACAGAGGAAACCATATGGTTAATTAGCCAAAATGAAAAACTACAAACAAACAAATATGAAAACCACCTGTTACCATGATGAACGTAATTGCTGAGGTGGACACAGGTGTGAGGGTAGTGGCACTGTGTACAGATAAAGAACAAACATGCAGGTGCTGTTGAGCACTTGCCTATTTTGGTGATGGTTTGGAAATGATAAATTGCATAATATTAAAGAGAAAATATTGTACCTGTGTTTCCCTTAAAACAAAGAGAAGTTATATGTCGATAGAGTACTCAAAGTGGCAAGAGTCATAGAACTGCCGTACATAATGCAAATAAAAGAAAAGGTAAAGTTAAAGAAAAATACCATTGACATATAGAATGATAAAATTTATTTTCTCATAAAAAAATAAAACAAAGTAAATAGAAGACTGGAAAAGGACATTTGATCTATCCATTATTTGACAGATCTGTCTCTAAAATTAACAATTTTCAAGGAAATAGATAAAATATGAAACTATAAAAGGAAATACACTAACAGAATGACTTATTTCCATAGTAGTAAATACTAAAATATACTATATGGAGAATTGCTTTTAAAATGAAACTAGATAAAGTCTAAAAAGTAAGAAATAAAAAAAGACAAGCAGCAATGATGTTTTATAGAAAGTGGACACAAAGCAAATGCTGCATATGTAGGGAAATGTTCATTGACAAATAGATCACATGTATAATCACAAAAGAGAATTCACAGGAACAATATATTAAAACTAAATAATAATATAGTAAATTTGAATATGTCTATGCATTCTGGCAAAACGTAATAGATATTCTATAAGTTCACCAAAGCACAAGCCTGAATGTGTTTCCTGATGCAATCCCTTCAGACACCGAAGGATGTCATTTCATCATTTGTCTGGTCTCTTCCTTGGAGTATGCAAGCAGCAGGGAGATTTCATCACCAGTTCTATGGGGTCAAAATTTCCTAATACAAAAGCTGTAGATGTTCCAAAAAGAAAATATTGAAGACAATATCACCATGAGCACAGATTTAAAGAACCCAGCAAATTCTTACCAATTTTCAAACCAATATGCTATAGATTAACTATTCAGTATGATGGCTTTAGGTGTACTCCAAGTCTTCAAAGCTAATTCAATATCAATGAAAATTAATTAATCACATTAATTGGCTACAAAGAATAAAACATGACTTCTTTTCTTCAACTCTGCACCAATAGATGCAAAGAAAACATTTGACAGAAGCATACCCCATTCATTATAAAACCACATTACATAATGAGCAAAGGGAAATATAGAAAATAATATCCTCAAACCTCAGAAACTGTATTCTATTAATTGCAAGTAACATAAGGTTTATCACTAAGTTAAAAAAGAATGTGAATTCAATGTTTATAACATTTAAATATAAAAGGCAATTGCTTTCCTACATACCAAAAGGATAAGGGAAATTCTAAATGAAAATACAATATATATTGTGCTGGAATTCCCCCAAAAAGGAATACTTAAGTTAAATCTAGCAAAATATCTACAAGATAAAAATAAGGAGCATTTTTGATTAATTAATAAAAGTTACAATATAGAAAATGCTCACGAGTAAAAGACCCTACATTCTCATGATGTATGAATGCTGACATTAACTCTATCTTCTACCTATTACAATTAACTTTATACATTCATGTATAAAAAAGCTGATAAACACTTTTAGGAAGGTAGCTGAATACAAAATCAGTAGCCCATCTATACATAAATGACAAATGGTCTGAGGAAAAAATATCAGGGAAACAATACCTCTCAAAATAGTCTCAAATAATATAAAATATTATGAGTATCTCTAACTAAGCAATTGAAAGACTTGTATGATAAAAATGTCAAGTCATTGAAGAAGATATCTGTGATGCAAGGATCTCCCATGCTCATGGATGGGTAAGATTAATACAGTAAAAATAGCTATCTTTTCTAAAGCAATTTACACTTTCAGTGCAATATGCATCAAAATTAAAACACCAGTTAATTCAAGATCTTGAAAGGACAATTTCCAGTTTTATAATGACGCACAAAAAACTCAGGATGGCTAAAACAACTATAAACAATAAAAGAATTCTAGCGATATCATCGTCCCTGATTTCAAGTTGCACGATAAAGCTATAGTACTAAAAGCTGCAAAGGTATTGGCACAAAATTAAGCATACTTTGAATTGAATTGAATTGAATTGAAGACCCAGACCTGAATCCACACACCTATGAATATTTCATTTTTGATAAAGAATCCAGAAATACACACTGGAGAAAACAAGGCATCTTCAACAAATGATGCTAGTCTAACTGAATGTCTGCATATAGAAGAATCCAACGCATCAATATTTATAAGAATGCACAAATTAAAATTCCAATGGATCAAAAACCTCAATATAAAAACAAACACACTGAATGTGATAAAAGAGCAAGTGAGGAATAGCCTTGAAGTGATTGGCACAAGAGTCAACTTTTTGATCAGAACACCATGAGCACAGGCAGTAAGATTGACAGCTAATAAATGGGACCTCATGAAATAGAGAAGCTTCTTCAGGGCAAAGAACACTGTCATTTGGACAAAGCAGCAGTCTATGGAATGGGAAATGATGTTAGGGATTATATACAAAATACATAAAGAACTCAAGAAACTAGATATCAAGAAAACAAATAACCAAATTAGAAACTAGATAAAGAACTACACAGAATTCTCAAAAGAGGAAACACAAATGGCTGAAGAAAACATTCAACATCCTTAACCATCAGGAAAATCCTAGTTTGACATTTCATCTTATACCTGTCAGAACAACTAAGATCAACAAAACAAGTAATGACTCATGCTGGTAGGATGTGGAGTAAAAAGAAGACTCACACATTGCCGGTGGAAGTGCAATCTCATAGAGGCACAATGACAATCAGTGTGATTGTCCTTCTGAAAAAATGGGAATCAATCTATCTCAAGATCCAGCAATACCATTTTTGTGCACATCCCAAAGATGCTTCATCCTAATACAGAAATACTTGCTCAATCATGTTTAGGAAGAAAGGGGATTGTGGTAGGAAATACAGGGAAAGGTAGCTAAATTTAGGATACATTTGAATGGTAGTATGGAAACTACAAGAGTAGAAACTTACTAAGAAAGATACATACATATATGAAGGCAATCTAAATGTAATTGCTACATACTGAGGGAAACTGATTCTCAAATAGACATCTCTTGTAACTAAACCATGGCTTTCTGTACTGGGATTTAATTATATCTACTTGAGTTTTTGGCCAAAAAGGCACCACAGGAATCCCCCAACAACCCATGCTGTTGCCAAAACTATATAGGTTGATTTCCACAAACTGACAGCAAGTCCCCATTTTTGAAGACAACGCCTATACAATTTATTTTAAAATGGAGAATTAGAGTGGGTGACTATGTAGAGACTTCACCCACGTAGTCCATTCTTTTTGGTACAGGAACATATTTTGCACACTCTCAAAAGGGAAATATAAACACTAATCAAGCCACAAACCCTTTATTTACAATTGTGTATTATATGCAAGATGTACTAGGACAATGGTGGTACAAACCTTATTGTAATTACCAACCAATCACTCATTTGATTTAAGGCCCACTCCATGATGTGGATCCCATATTCAACACTGCTTGGGTAACCAAGAACCTGAGACTAGAGAGCCCAGTGGACTAGGGTAAAACAAATAATACTGGTTTAAAAAAAGAAAAAAAATGTAATGATTAAAACAACTTGTAATGATATTCTGCTATATTCATAGATCAGTGCCTTGTTCCCCTATCAGCAGAGAAGCTAACTCCTGCAGCAGATGGGAACAAATGCAGTGTTCTCAATCTAGACATTATGCAGAGATTGAGAGAGCTTGGAACACCCGGCCCTAAATGGGATGTCTCCATTGAACCCTCCTCTCAGATCTCAGGGACCCCTGTGAAAGAGGAAGCAAGAAAGTCCAAGAGTCAGAGGGCAGGGAGGACTCCAAGAAAGCAAGGCCCTCTGAATCACCATAAGCAAAGCTCATTTCAAATTACAGGGTCTGAAGCACATATACACGGCCTGCTGAGTTCTGAACCAAGTTCTCTGCACATATATTCTCACTTCCAGTTCAGTGATTTTATGGGATTTCTGAGTGTGCAAAGTAGTGGGTCTGTGATGTTTGTGCCATCTCTTGGACCCTTTTTCTTCTGTTGGTTTGTCTTCCCCAACTTTGATGTGATAGTTTTTGTTAGATCTTATATAATTTATCTTATTGTATTTTAATTGAATTCATTCATTCATAAAAGCCTAGCCACTAGGGTAGAGGTGAAGAACTGAATGGCCACTTATAACTGCCAGGAGGGGGAAAAATCAGTTTTAGTTTTCTCCATAGAGTGACACTAGGTATATCAACCACTCCAACAGGAACCTCATGTTCAGGAATAGTTTAACACCATATAAATGGACTCCATAGGGGTGTGTGTGTGTGTGTGTGTGTGTGTGTGTGTGTGTGTGTGTGTGCTGTTATTTTCTTATAGGTTTGTGGGATTTTTTTATTGTTGTTTTTAATGTGGTTTTATCCTATCTATTTGGTGTGGGGGAGTTGTTTTTGTATTGGATTTTGCTTATTTTTGAGAGAGGACTTAAAGTTGAATGTATATGGAAAGAATGAGGAACTGAAAATATTTGGGAAAGGGGAAGAATAAAATCAAAATATATTTGAATTTATTTTTTAAATAATGAAACATATAACAATAAAAAGTAGGTCTTACACACATACAAAATCTCCACTTGTATATCAAATAGATTTACCTTCCTTAACCATCCAACTTGGTGTTTTTTTTTTTAAATTAAACCCATCAAGATAAATTTGTGCTGTTGTAATGCACATATATGTATATATATGGACTTCAACTGAAGCATGAGAAACTTAGCAAAGAATATAATCTTAGAGAAATTGACTCTTCTTTTCCCAAAAGCTAATACTGTAATAAATCCTTGGGTAAGTATAAGTTTTAATATCCAACTCCACTCTTACAATAACTGTATTGGATTAAAATGATTATATTTTTAATTTTGTGTGATGATTGACACAGTTACATTTAAGGACATCGACTATTCCTTTTTTAGATTTTGTACAAAATTATTGCTCTGTCTCTCCTTTTATGGTTTGTATACAAATTAACTACATTTTAGTCACTCAATTTACTATTTAGGTTGTTAACATGTTTACATATACACAGATATACATTTGAATGTTATTAATATCTTAGTGCATTTGAAGTTTGTATAGAATTAAATTATATAGTAAAGTAGTCTAAATCGTGGCAAAATTGTTGAATATTTATCCATGTATAGTATTTCTAACATTTGTTATTACTTTTCTTAGATTCCTGTATTTACAATGTACAGGTATTTTTTTCTGTCTAAAACTTATTTTCATGTTTCCTGTAGTGCAGGTTAATATTCAACTCATACTTTCAAATATACTGCTGCCAAGTCCATTTGTTTTACTTTTGGGTTTAGAGACTATTTTGCTGAGTACAGAATTGTGTGCTCAGTTTGCTGTCTTTCCATGTTAAACAAACTACTCCATTTCTTCCCCAGTTTTTTTTTTTCATAGTAAGAAATCTGAATTTTCTCTTTGTCCTTATTGTTGTCACACAGAAATAACAAGAATCCTGATCTCTTTAGAACAATTTGTGATTTAATCAAATTCAGTTTTCCACAAGTACCTTTTGTGTGTTTATAAACTAGATATGTTTAGAAAATCTTCAGTAATCTGCTCAATGCATTTCATTTGTTTTCCTGTTCCATTCTTTCATGGGACACGGATTGACATGAATCTATCAAGGAATTATACGACACGATGCTGTATCAAACACCTACGCTTGTCTTTTGTTGCCTTGTTTTGAGCTCTGTTTTGTCCTCGTATATTATTTGGTGTAAATTCTACTACTTTGTGTGCAACTTAACAAACTTTTTCTTTTGTAAAGTCCTAACTTATGCTAATATCTGTAATCTATGTTGTATTATACATGATAATTTTTATCTCTTTGACTTCTTAAAACTACCTGTATCTCCCTTGTTTTTATTTCTACCTGAAATATTGCCAGTGTAATCTGCAGTGGCATTTTTCTCCTGTTAATTGTAAAACTTAGATCAGCCATGGATCTTGTTAATTTATATTCCTTTTTCCTATGTTTGATAATTTTGCTACTTCATCTTTTTGGGGGGATGCATGAAAGATATTCTAAGATTCTCATTGACTTTGTGTACACATATATAATCATATTTTGTATTTATGCACACACATACACACACATATACATATATATGCATATACATACATATATATGCACACACATATATATGCATATACATACATATACACACACACACACACACACACACACACACACACACACACACACACACATATATATATATATATATATAATGACTTGTTAAGTGGGCCCAGAGCCATATTGAGCTTATAGGTACTGATTATTTCTCACTAAATCAGAAAATAGAAAACATACCATGCTCATAAGGGTTAGACTTTTAAGTCTGATTGCTAATAGAAGCTATGAGATATGTTCATAAGGATCTGTCATTGGTAGTGACAGGGTAAATCTGTCTCCAGTATTAGAAAAAGCTGCTCTTATATATGATCTACATAAATAGGGATATTTTGTTGTAGCTGGTAAATGTTTGGAAAGTGTTCATAATGTCCAGTCTCTGTCTTTGAGTAGTCCATTTCTCCCTACATTGTGTTGAACACATAGTAAATGCCATGATACTTCCAAACCTGCAGCTGTGTCCTGCACCTCTAGCTATCTCTAGGCCATGCATTGACTTATTCTGTGATTATTAAATTGATGTGCCAACCTTCTAGACTATGGTATCCTACTGTTTAATCAATATCAGAACAGATGTTCCTTTAAATACCGTTTGTAAGTGTGATTAACTACTACACATTTGACCTAATAGAATAAGAGATATTTTTCTTGATAACTAAGTAAGCTGCATCCAATCAACTGAAGACTTTAATAACAACAGTTAATATTTTAGAGAAGCAATTCTGTCTTCAGTCAGACACTGGAAACCTAGTTGAATTTTGAGTCTGGAAACTTCTGCTATGGATTCAGTCTAGCTGGCTCCTTGCAATCTAAGGTCTATGTTTAGTCAAGTTTATTTTCAAATTGATAAAACTAAGGAAAAAGAAACTTCAGCTGAAAAATAAAACAGATTAGATTAGACTATGGCCATGCCTGTGAAAGACTGTATTGATCAAAGATTGATATGAGAGCACCCACATAAATTCTACATAAAATGTGCTCTGTTGTATTTTAAGAGAACCTTTATAATCTAAGAATGATTTTTCAGTTTCAGGAGGTCTCATTTATTAATTGCCAAACTCAATGTCTGTGCTACTGGTGATATATTTAAAAAGTCATCTTCTGTGACAGTGCATTCAAAGCTTCTTCCCAATTTCTCTTCTATCATATTCAGTGTAACTGCATTTATGTTGAATTCTTTGATCCACTTATACTTGAGTTTTGTGCAGGGTGATAGATATGGATCTATTTGCATTATTCTACATGTTGATATCCGATAGTTTTGCCAGTACAATTTGTTGAAGGTGCTTTCTTTTTTTCCACTGTACAATTTTGGATATTTTGTCAAAAATCAGGTGTTCATAGGTGTGTGGATTTATGTCAGGGTCTTCTATTTGATTCTACTGTTCCTCCTGTCTGTTTTTATGCCAATACCTTGTTATTATTTTTTTTATATTGTTATTATAGCTTTATAGTAGAGCTTGAAGTCAGGGATGGTAATTACTCTGGAAATAATTTTATTATACAGTATTGTTTTAGCTATCTTGGATTTTTGTTTTTCCATATGAAGTTAAGTGTTGTTCTTTGGAGATGTGTGAGGAACTGTGTTGGAATCTTGATGGAAAGTATAACAATATTCTATTAGGAGTTGTTTTACTTTCAATAGATCCCAGCAGGGGAGCTACTCTGCTACATATGATACCCCAATCCAGAAGCAGGTAGTGTACAAATGAATTAGCACCAAGTTTCACAGGAATATGACAGACCAGTGATAGGGTAGCCCCTTTTCAGCCACATCCCATTCTCTGGGACACACAGCTCTTTGCACTGGAACAAGTCCCAGTCCTGTAATCAGATTGGTGACTATATTAATTGTCATCAGAGAGCCTTCATACAGTAACTGATGAAAACAAATGCAGAGATCTACCACTAAGCAATGGGCCTAGCTCCTGAAATTCTTTTGAAGAGAGGGAGGAAGGAATGTATGAGCCAGGAAGGTTAAGATCATCATAAGATAACCCACAGAAATAGCTAACCTGGGTTCATAGGAGCTCACAGACTCTGGTCTGACAGCTAGGAAGCCTTCATGGGACCAACCTAGGCCCTCTATACGTGTGATAACACTGGCTGGCTTTTTGGAAACCTATTCCTCATACCGGGTTGCCTTACCCAGTCTTAATACAAGGGGAGGAGCTTAGTCCTACCTCAACTTGATATGACATGCTTTGTTGACACCCAGGGGAGGCCTGCCTATTTCTGAACAGAAATGGAGGAGGAGTGCATTGGGGAGAGGGAACAGGAGAGGTGGAGTGGAGGAGAAAATGGGAGGAGAGGAGGGATGGGAAACTGTGGTCAGAATGTAAAATACATGAAAATAATTTTAAAAAAGAAGTTTAACTGCGACATTCATTTAGCAGAACAATAATAAGAGGTTTCCCTTATGGCTCATGATTTATTTAGTCTCAGGTTCTTGACTTTTTGAACAGTGTTGGATATGGATTTCACTTCATGGATAGAGACTTAAGTCCAATCAAAAAATGTAATTGGTTACACATATAACATTTGTAACACTATTGCAATAACAGGGAGGCACATCCTGTTGAGGCAAGTCCAAGCCCTTCCCTTGCCTCAAGGCTTTGTGAGGTGTCCCATCATAAGTAGTGGACTCCAAAATGCCGACTCATGCACCAGCAATGGATTCCGATCTTACTGCTAGGGGGTTCCCCAAGCAGATCAAGCTACACAATTGTCTTGCCATGCAGAGGGCCTAGTCCAGTCCCATGCAGACTCCACAGCCATTGATCCAACTTTCACGAGTTCCCACTAGTTTGGTTTGGTCATCTCTGCAGGTTTCCCCATAATGATCCTGATGCACTTGCTCATAGAATCCCTCCTCTCTCTATTTGACTGGACTCCTGGAGAACAACTTACATATGTCATAATGGCTAAGATAAAGAACACTGAATACAGCTTATGTTGCAGAGGATTTGGAGCAAGAAGAATACCCCTCTACTGTTGGTGGGAGCGCAAACTTGTACAGCCACTTTGGAAATCAGTGTGGCAGTATCTCAGAAAATTGGGAATCAATCTTCCTCAAGGTCCAGCTATACCACTTTTGGGCATACACCCAGGAAATGCTCAATCATACCACAAGGACACATGTTCAACTATGTTCATAGAAGCATTATGCATAATAGCCAGAATGTGGAAAGAGCCTAGATGCCCCTCAACTGAAGAATTGATTAATAAAATGTGGTATATATACACAATGGAATACTACTCCAGCAGAGAAAAACAATGACATTATGAAATTAGCAGGCAAATGGATGGAATTAGGAAATATCCTGAGTGAAGTAAACCAGACTCAGAAGGACAAACATGGTATGTACCCACTCATAAGTTGATACTAGATGTAAAGCAAAGGATAAGCAGGCTACAACCCACAATTCTAGAGAAACTAGCTAACAAGGAAGACCCAAAGAGGGATGAATGGATTGCCCTGGGAAGGAGAAATAGATACGATCTCCATGAGTGAACTGGGCATGAAGGATGGTCTATGGAGGGTTCAGGATAGGGGATGAGAACATAAGGGAATTGGATGGTCAAGCTGGACCAGAGATGGAGTGGGAGAGCAATAAAAGAGATACCATGATAGAGGGAGATATCATGGGGATAGAGAGAAACTCAGTGCTAGGGAAGTTGCCAGGAATCCCAAGGATGACCCCAGTTTGGACTACTAGAAATAGTGGAAAGGGTGCCTGAACTGAACTGGCTTACTGCAGTGATCAAATGGGTGAATACCCTAATTGTCATCACAGAGGTTTTCTCCAATGACTTATGGAAGCAGATGCAGAGATCCACACCCAAACACCACATACTGTTTCATAAAGAAAATTTTTCTAATGTCTATTATCAGTTGCTTTTCTTCCTTAAAATTAGTTCAAATGTCACTACTTGGCATAGTTGTTTTCACTAGAAAATATATAGGAGAGAGTAATTTTAAAAATTATCTATTCTTGTTTTAAACATATCTCATTTCTCACAGGCAGGATTTATCTTTCAAGTACATCATTTCCATTCTCCTAGCATCCACCAGAAGAAGAATCTTTAATTGCTCAACTCCCAAATAACTGATCTAAACTGAAACACTTGAGGATAGTGCAAACTAATGAAGGCCAAATCCATCCCAGGAAAGCTATGAATACAGTCCAACATACTATAGATGGCAACCTTACATCCCAATGTAAAAAGATTTGTTAGCCAAAAGGCTTCCTTTCTTGGATAAATCAACAAAGAATATCATTTGTTAGTTTCTAGGTAATATGACAAGTGTCTAGTATGTATTTCCAATAGCATTTTTAAAATCAGTATTTGCTGGTCTAATAATTATGAGATATCTAGCCTTTCTTTGTAATACATAAAGGATAGATTAAAGACAGATATTAACATCTCTAAGAAATGAGACACAGGCAAAAAGAGACACAGAGACATGTTGATAAGCAAAAGAAGACATTTAAAGAAGTCCATGTGACTTTTATAAAGTATGAATTGAAATGGAAGTTCAAACTTTTCCATTTTGCCTTGGAAGTAGATAATGTTAGTTACATATGCCTAAGTAGATATTTACATAAAATAAATTTCACTTTTTTATCCCTAGTCTTCCTACCTTAATATGAGAATAATGTAAAGGGAACATAAAAAAAAGAAGTACAAGTGAATCTATTCTTTGAAGACTTTTTTTTAAATTGAAGCCATAATAATCAACATACTGTTTACCAATCACACAGGGATGCTACACTTTGAGAAGGCACATGACCTCAAATTTTCCTCTAATTTATTACAAGTTTTCCATAATAAATTGCTGATGGGGAAATGAAACATTTGCCTGGTGTTTTGGGGAAAGATTTCCTTCAGATGAGATTCATAACTAGTCTTATATGCATAATTAGATTAGAACTCATCTTAAAGGTGACCTTGATTTATTTAGCTGGTTAGTCAGTAGATACTTTATGGAGTTCAATATTCTAAAGATTGATCAAAAAAGGAAACTTTTAATGTCCTTAATAGGGTCATTAGTGAAATCACTAGATGAAATTAAACTGAAGGACAATCTCAACAAAAGTCTTTTTAGTTCTAATAGCATACCCATGGGAACATTAATAGCTAGTGTAAATTGGTGTCTATTTCCTTTATCTCATTTTCTTTATCTGACTTAAGTAGATAACAGATGATTACACTGAATATAAATTAGAAGCATTCCTGTTTTCCAAACTTACTCTTTTGAAAATAAATGCACAGTCCTTTAAAAATTCAAGGAGACTTTTCATGGAAAGTCAATCATATTTTTTAATGGTTCTTTTTATGAACAATAATAGACTAATATTGTTTTCAATGTGGAATTATACCAAATTTTCTGTTTTGATTTGTAAATAATTACCCAAAAGAAGGAAATGAAAAATCACTTCAATAATGATGGTTTGAGAGTCTCAAAGTCAACAGAAAAGACAGCATCAGCCAAGAGATAGTTTCTCATGTGAGAGAATGTATGAATTTTCTCGTAATTTCCCTACCACTTCCCCACAGACTTATATGCCATGGAAAAGAGCTCTAGAGACAGGCCAGGATTGTTATATCTCACCTAGACTGTGACAGCATGACCTCCTGAACTGAATGTTCTTCTCAATAAAAGAATGATACATAAGCCTTTCTCTGTTAATGTAAGAAAAATCTAATAAGAGGTGTAAAAGCAATATAAAAACTACAAAATACCACCCAGATAACAGAGATTTAAGAGATAATACAATTTCATCCTTAAGCCTGGCTTTACATTGATCATCTAAGCAGCATACACCATTTTTGGTCATGATGTCATTTGTTTCCCGCTAAATAAAATGCAAACAATGCAGGATATTTAAGTACCTCTTCCAGCTAGAATCCACAGCCTGGAAGAATATAGTATTACAGAAAGAAATACAAAAGCATCAAAAGCTTACCAGAACACTAAACATGTTTTTAAAGATAATGAGATACAAAACAAATATGTAAACTATGCCTTGTTTATGGTAACATCCAGAAGAATAAGATGAGTATATTTACACATTTAACACTGATGTAGCTAAAACAATAATGTATCAATGAGAAAAACTGAAGATCTAAATTTATCAAGAAATACACTGATACTATTCATCCAAAACTTGGTTATGTTGATATAGCATTTCTCCCCAAAGTAACCTGTGAATTTCACAAGATTTCTATCAACATTCTTTAAGGTTTTCTGGAAAAGTTGAAATTTGATCCAAAACTTTTATATAGAAATCAACTATTTATGAGAAAAAGATAATTTTAGAAAATATTTCCAACCTCATAATTATAGCGTCAGAGGTAAGCCTAACCAACAAAGTACAAGACGTAAAAGATTTTTAGCCATTAATAACAAGGTAGAAAAATGAATACCTTTATCTAAGATAATGTACAACACAAAGAAAAATCCAGCCAAGAAACATCAAGTAAATAAGGACATTAAAAATATGAATAATAAGAATAGAGAATGATAAACCAATACAGTTCAAAAGCACAAAATACTTTCAACAAATTCTATAATATAATTTCCTTAACTTAAAGAAGGAGGTGCCTAGGAAGGTATGAAGATAATAGAGAACACCAAATAGACAGGGCCAGAAAAGAAATTCCCCATGGCACATAATAATCAAGATAGTAAAAATTTATAGAACTATACCCTACTTTTCTATGGTGACTCTAAAAGCCAGAAGTTCCACAAACTCTAAGAGACTAGAGATACCTTCTCATGCTAATACACCCAGTCAAACTTTCAATCACAACAGATGGAGAAAGAACCAAATTTAAGCAGTATTTATATAAAAATCAAGACCTAGAGGAGGAACTGCAAGGAACACTCCAACCTTATGTGGTTAAAGACACTCAAGAAAATACATGGAATAAGTAATACCAGACCAAACTATACAAGGGGAAAAACTCATATAACAACAAAATCATGACCATCAATAACTCTCAATATCAGTGATCTTGATTTCCCAATAAAAAGACACAGATTAATAGAATGGATTGAAAAACAGGATCCATCCTTCTGCTGCATCAAGAAAAGCACCTTATAATCAATGATAGACATCAACTCAGGTAAAGGTATAGAAAAAGGTATTCCAAGCCAGCAGTCCCAAGAAACAAGTAGATGGAGCCATTTTAATATTTGAAAAAAACAAACAAACAAACAACAACAACAACAACAATAAAAAACAGAACTTCAAATGTAAGTTAATGGGAAGCTATAGGGAAGGGCTCTACATACTCATAAAAGGAGAAGTTCACCAAAAGGATATTGCTATTCCAAACATTGATGCACCAAACATAAAGTTACCCAAGTTTATAAAAGAAACACTACTACAGCTAAAATATAGTTGGTTCATATAGTGATAGTAAAGGATTGCACTACTCCCCTCCCAATAATAGAAAGTCATCCAGAGAGAAACAAAACAGAAAAAATCTTAGAGTCAAATGATATAAAAAAGCAAGTGTACCCAGAAGATAGTTATATAGTATATTACACCCAAACACAAAACAGTATGCCATCTTCTCAGCAGCTCATGGAACTTCCTCCAAAATTGACCACATGCTGGAACTTAAAGCAAGTCTCAATAAAAATAAGAAAATTAAAATAACACTGTGCATCCTACCTGACAACCATGAATTCAAGCTCTGATATAATTAACAATAGAAACAACAGAAAATTATACAAATTCATGAAAATGAACAACTTACTGTGAAAGCAAATGGGTCAAACAGAAATTAAGAAGGAAAATAAAAACTTGTATAATTTAATGAAAATTAAAATACAGTATTCAAACAAATGGGGTACAATAAAGGTACTTCTAAGATGCAAGTTCATACATAACACTAGCAAAGATCTCATATTAATAACTTAATGGCATGTCTAAAAGCTCTAGCCAAAAAATAATAAATAGCAGCCAAAATCTGTAGCTGAAATTAGTAAAGTACAAATAACTACAAAAATACATAAATAAATGAAATGAGAATTTTTTATTGAGAATTCAATAGGATTGATAAACTCTTAGCCAAAGGGGGAAAAAGACAAAGAGAGAAGATCCAAATTAAAAACAAAGTAGAGATGAAAAGAGGGGCATCTCATCAGACACTGAAAAAACTCAGAGAACCAAAATCTGTTCTCCACAAAACTGGAAAACCTAAAAGAAGAAGATAAATTTCTTAATATTCATAATTTATGAAGTTAAATCAAGATCATAAAGGCAATTTGAACAGATTCATAACTTTTAGTGCAACAGAGCTGTGATTAATAAACTCCAAAAGTCACTCCAGCAAAATTTTACCTATATCCCTTCTCTTCTCCAAATTCAGCTCCCCAGTCTCATCCATAGCTTTTTTGCAAACCACCTGCTGATGCCTCACTTCCTTTTGTGCTCCCATCTCCAGCAAACTACACAGATCTTTCCTTTCTAATGTCCCTCCCCTACAATTCATTGCTTTTCTGAACCTCCAACTTCAAGGGCATTCCCTGGGAAGCCACAGAACCCTCTAGACAGGGAAACAGGCTACTGCAGAGCTTCTCTTCTCCCTCAGCTTCACCAGGACCCATTCCCCAGTCTTATTCCCAACTCTATAGCACACTCTATGCCACATTCTTGCTTTCCCACCTTTCCCCCATCAACAGTGCATCACACAGATATATACCTCTGAACTTCCTACCCTGATTCATTGTTAAGCACAGGCCTGAAATCCAAGAGGCAGTCCATGCAGATCCATAGACCACTCCTGCCCGGAAAGCAGGTAAGCTAACTGCAAGTCTTCACCTTTCCCTTCATTCTTCCAAGATAAATCCTGAAGTTTGATCCCCAGCTCTGCAGCAGGGCATCTGTCCTGGCTTCTCCTCTATGTCCTTATTTCCAGGAAATTAAGGAGATCTTGATGGAACACCCTGCTTCCTCCTTTGAATAGATGCCCTCTCCCAACCCATCCCCATTCCTAAGTATCAGTTCCCAATACCTAGAAGTGCAGTTTATCTGGAACCACAAGTGGCCACTCTCACCAGAATCACAGAAGTATTTTCTTCTCAGCAACACGTAGCAACTACACCGTCCTAAGAACCAGAGATGGCAACAGAAACCAAGGAATAAAACACAAAGCCAAGAAATACAAGACCAGATATCAGCACATAGAATTTCAATCCATTCAAACACAAATAAATAGATGACAATGTAAAAACACAATAAAAAAAAAAAAACAGTCAGCATAAAATGTCTTCCCTGGAGTCCAACAATTCAACCAAAACAGAACTGGAGTATTCCAACATAACTGAAGCATAAGAAAAAGACTTTAAAATAGTCTTTGTAAATTTGATTTATGTCCTTGAAGAGGAAATATATAAACATGTTAAAGAACTCTATAAAAAACAAACAAAGAGTGGAAGGAAATGAAGCAAATAGTTTAAGACCTGAAAGTGCAAATAGAATCAATAAGAAAACCCAAATGGGGAAATATGTAAATGAAAAATTTAAAAACTGGAACAGGAACGACTGAGGCTCGAGAATCCCCAGACTACAAGAGATGGAAGAGAAAATCTCGGTTCTTGAAGACACATAGAAAACATATATAGCCCTTCCAAGGAAAATGTTAAATCTGAGTACTTGTGGCACAAAATATCCAGGAAATCTGGAACATTATAAAAATACACATCTGTATGAATAATGGAAATAGAGAAAGAGTAAGCACAAGTCATAGGCACAGAAAATATTTTACACAGAATCTTAGAAGAAAATACCCAAAGGAAGGAAGTACCTTTTAAGGTAGAAGAAGAATATAGAGCACAAAATAGACTAGACCAGAAAAGAAAGTACTCATTCACATATTAATCAAAGTACTAAACTTACAGAGCAAAGAAAGAAAATTAAAGCCTTCACAAGATAAAGACCAAGTACATATGAAGACAGGCCTAATAGAATAACACCTCACTTTTCAGTGTTAACTCTAAAAACTAGAAGGGGATTTATGTTTTCTATTGTGTCTTCAAGAACTGAGATTTTCTCTTCCATCTCTTGTACTCTGGTGATTCTTGATGACACCCATTCTCCCTAAGGTTTCATATTTCTCAGGGTTATGGATAATGGTTCTAGGATTGGGGGTGGAATAAACTGTTAAACTCAGTACTCTCCTTAGGGAAAGAAAATATGTCTCAAAAAAAAGGAAAAGAAGAAATGGAATGGATAGGTATAAGATATTATGGTAGACTATCATATACATTAGTAAACAAATTTAGTAAAATAACAGCCTTAGCTAATTTACACTGTAATTTGCACTGTTATGAATTCTTATATGTTGATACTAATATAAACTTTTTATGTTCCTATTTAAGATAATTTGTATATTGATGCAAATACAGAACTATGTTTGCTATATTGTACACATATTTTTACTCTTATTTGAAATATGTGTATATTGATACAAATGTAAATTTATATCTGTCATACTGTATGTATGTTCTACTTCTATTTAAGATATTCTATATACTGATATATATTTAGGATTATTATCATATTGCATATTTCACTATACATTCCTACCTCTGTTAAAGATATTTTCTGTATTGTCACAATTTAAAAATCATTGTCCTTTTACTGTACATTTGCTTACAGACTGTTTGCCTTATTTATATGAAGCCTTAGTACTTAGGTTGTTTAGGTAGATAAGACTTATAGATTTATTGTCACGTATGCTTGTCATCTCTATAATTATGGTAGTTAGGTTATCCAGATTTATAAATACAAAGGTCAGATGGACAGGTAATCTTCAAACACCTCATGGACCTAGAGAATATTACATTTAAATAACTTAGAATTCTGTTGACATGAGACACAATTGCTCCTGGCAGCACCAATTTGATCCCGAGAGAATGTTGGGCTTCTAAGATATTTCCATTTGGAAGTTTGTCTTCTTGGCACAAAATGGCCTACTGGGCAAAGAACTGCTCTTGCCTCAACTGCTGACAGTACAAATTCTGTCCTTTCTGGACAAGTGGGACATAAGGAAAGTTACCACTGTACTTTGCCAAGACAGGGTAAGATGGTCTTTCAGAATTCCTGCTTCTAAAAATGATCTGTCAGATACTCTAGGCCTGTAGCCAATTTAAATGCACCAACTATGCTGAGAAACATTAGGTGACTGTCCAGGCTGCCAGCTGTCTCCATCTACTCTTGCAAGACTCCCAAAAGTTGCTTACATCCTTCTCCCAATTCTCAGGTATTATTATATTCCTTCTCAGGTCTTTGATGAGGTTGAAGACTAGCAGTTATAGTTACAACTTAGTATATATACATATATAGTATCTTAGATAGACTATATTAAGTATTAGACTCAGGTTCTTTAGGAAAGGACACCTTTTGGAATGATCTTTGTAACATGCCACCTAGACTTCCCTGGATTTTAGTATGTGTTTTTTGCTTGATATTGTTTGCATTTATTGTAATTCAAACTTATCTAGGTTATTATCCCTCATTACTCCTGTACAATATTTGACAACCATTTCTTTGGGTATAGTCTTATATTAGGTTAGAACCTTCTTATTTAGACAAAAAGGGGAGATGTAGTGGGTAGCCATCCTAGCATTGGCCTGGAAGTTCCAACCTCCAATGAGGCTTTGGTAATGGTCATGCCCACAAGGCAGGGCTGAGGGAGGAAGCTGAAGACCCAGGATCTAGAGGAGAGGTCTCTCTTGGCTCTGGGACCCTGGACGCCAGACATAGACTGAACAGAGTTCTCCAGAGAACACTGCTGGACTGTGCCATACCTTTGCCAGACCCTGTTACCTATCCCTTCATTTGTAAGTTACCCCACAAAATAAACCTCCCTTTTAACTACATGGAGTGGCCTTAATAATTTCACCAATAGGCCTGTACAGATATTCTATAGACTCTAAGAGACCATTTGTGGCAGCTCAGACTACTACACCCAGACAAACTTTTATTCACAACAGTTGGAAAAAGAAAGACACTTCATATAAAATAAAAGTTATGTTCCCTACAGAAGGAACTAGAAGGAAAATGCCAATCTAAAGAGGTTAACCAGTTACACCCAATAAAATGCAAAGAATAAATAAGCTGAGGTGACCAAATCAAAAGAAGGGAAGCATACACACACATACAAGCACACACACAAACACACAGACCACCACAACAAAATAAGAGGAATTAACAAATACCACACTTTTACATCTCTCAACACTAATGGTCTCAGTTACCCCATAAAAACACAGAGTAATAGCATGAACACAAAACAGAATCTATCTTTTTGCTGTATCCAAGAAATATAGCTTAACATCAAGGAGAAACATTACTTCATGTTAAAAAGTTAGAAAAAGGTGTTCCAAGCCAATGGCCCTAAGAAGGAGGCTGGGATAAACATCAAATTCCAACACAATTCTTCAGAGAAATTGAAAGGATAGATTTTAGCTTCTTATGGAAAATGGAAATAACTAGAATAGCCAAAACTTTCTCGCACAATAGAAGAATAGCTGGAGATATCACAATCCCCTATCTCAAACTGTCATACAGAGCTATAGTAATAAAAATGTGGTATTGTAAAACAAATAAACAAAAGAATAACAACAACAAAAAGAAATAGAAACATTAATCAATGGAGTCAATATATATAGGTTACACACACACATATATATGTATGTATATATGCATATATACATATACATATATATGTATATAAAATAACTCCATGAAACAGGAGATCATGCCTTCTTTAGGAAAGTATTGAAAAGAGCAACTAAAAGGTTCTCTGAGGAAGCATTGTCCATTGTAGAGTCAGGACACATAGAAAAAGCAGTAACTGGTATACTGAAGAGCCCTAGATAGCATTACTACATGATGGAATTTACTCATGATAGTCTGTGAGTAATCTTCCTCTCTTTATGTTATTTTAACTTACTCTATTAAACTAACAAAAATGATTTTAGGTAGGAATTTAGATATTTGTGGACCTTGGTCATTGTGGTTAGAGACCCCTCCACCACAATCAGCAGTTTATAAAACCAAATACTGAATGTTGGATTGTGGTTATTGCCAAAAGAATCAGATCTAAGTCAAATATCTAGCCCTGGATGAAGACCTAAGATTGTGGATTGGCTGGAAGGGCTACTTGAGAATTATGTAAACTTTAAAATATCTAGCTACCTAGCACTATTCCTGATGAATAAAAGTCACAAACCATTGTCCCTCTGAGTAGGGTCAATACGAAGCTTGTCATTTTCCTGAAAAGGAAAAACCCCTTCAGGAAGAACTGCCTGTCCAAGATATTATGTAAATTATATACTGTCTGTCTCAAATGTAAATCACAAAATGGTTGTTTTGTTTCTTGTCCATCTTAGAGTGTTTCAGTTTAATCTCTAATAAATTCCACTTTCCACACTGTTCTGTGTGCCTTCTCTAGTTCCTTTGATGAAAAAAACAAGGATAAGGAAGCCGAGCCTGGGTTCCAGCAACTATTCAATTTGCAGACTTAATTTTTATGATTCCCAACACATGGCAGCTTCTTGTCTTTGAAGACAGCAGGAGCTGAAAAGGGGGTACTGCATGTGCTCAGCTTGGAGGCCATGTGTGGAGTTTGACCAGAGCAGGACTTGGGTGCTTGCAGCAAAGGATGGGAAGTGATTTGTTTAGCAAATGGCCCTAGGGAGCAGGCTGGCATAAATATCAAATTCCAAAATAATTGTTTCAATTTAGTGATTCTCTTTTCCCTGTGGCTAGCATTCCCAGAGGGTGAGTTAGAAAGTCTTAGTAACATATTTATTTCGCATATACCTATATTACATTTGTAATGTAATACTATGAAACAACAAATGGAACAATAAGATTTCAAACAACAATAAATGAAAGTATTTAGAGTGACAATGACCTTTTGTTGAGTTGGTTTTTTTTGTTTGTTTTGTTTTGTTTTGTTGTTGTTGTTGTTTTTTTGCTTACAAAGGGAATTTTTTGTCCCCTAAACAGAACCCCAAAAATTTCTGTGTTAGTGTCTCCTTTATCTTGACACTAACCTCAAAAATCACAAAGCTCAGGCATTATCAAATAATAATCAAATTATTTTGTTGAATGTTTGGTTTGCTACGCAAATGAAAATATAACAAAAGTGCTTAAATCTGCCAAAGGCCTCTGAAAGAAAGCACAATTCACTATTAGTATCATATATTTACAGTGGAGCATCTGTTAGATAAGTAGTTCCAATCTCATAAAAAATTCACTAGCAATAATACTGTTCTCTTTCTAAAGGACTCTACCAGATAACTGAATCAATGGAATAGACAAGTGCCTGGCTTTTTAAGAAAATATTTACGTCATATAAATGGTTGTTAATACACATTGTATTTAATAAGACTATTAATCTCTCTGGTTCAGTTCAGAAAGGAAATAACATTAACTAGGTAATAATGTGTAATAGAATATTCATATGCCATCTAATTTTAATAACTTTTTTTTTTCTGAGACAGAGGTTTCTCTGTGTAGCTTTGGAGCCTGTCCTTGAACTAACTCTGTAGCCTACGCTGGCCTCAAACTCACAGAGATCCACCTGCCGCTGCCTCCTGAGTGCTGGGATCAAAGGCGTGTGCCACCACCGCCCAGCTAATTTTATAACTTTATTGTCTTCAAAATATAAATTTTATTTAATGATAAAAAGTCATCCCTCACTGTGTTTCAATAACTTTTCCAGAGGTACTCCAGTGCTACATGGGGAAAAAATTAAACATAAAAAACAAAACTACAACAAAACAAATCTACTGTACTTTCAAGTCTCAAATATCCACTCCTTGTTATTTCCAATGAATATCAATATTAACATATCAGTCTATAGATAAACAATTCAAAATTCAAAACTAAATGCATACAAAAAAAACTTACCAATGCACTAAATCATCTGTTATTATGTTTCAATATGAGCAGGTTTGCTTTAGTCAGATGAAAACTAAGAATCACAGAGTTCTAGAAAAAAATTGCTGCTCTTAACTGATTTGGCTTAAAGGAAGTAAAACTAATTTTGCAATTTAACTTGCATATAAGTAATCAATCAATAAATAAATAAATGCTTTTTTATTAGGCATAGTTTAAAACAAACAAAACTGGAGGTGACTTTTGAGTGGGGACTTGCCGATGTAAATTACAGTATTGCTATGATGAGGTATTACTTAAAGTAAGAATTGATGCATATAGCTGTTTGATTTAAGGAATTTTAGAGGGAAACCAGCACAAAACAGATACCACACTGTTTGAAATTACAATTCTCAAATTACAAACTAAAATGATTGCGGCAAACACATTAGATGTATTTTTTATAGGAAAAGCTAGTTCAGCTTTTATTTCTTAATGCATATTTTTGCTGAAAAATGGTTTGTTAGGTTTAAATTCCTATGAAAATGAATAACAAGTCATTTCACCTATGCAAATTAAAAATCTCAAACAGGCTTACTGCATGAACTGAGAATCATGTCAAAGGGAAGTACATATCTAAACAGGAAAGACCTTGGAAGTGAAAATGAAAATTTCACTATGTGCTCTGAATGTGACAATACCACAGATTTTTCAAGAGTCAGAAAACAAATGTGATGTCAGCTCATAGGTCTATGCCTTTTTTCATAGGTAGCTTATAATGGCTACTTTTATTGTTTTATTCCTAGTAAGACTTGGGAGTGAAGTATTAGGAAACAAACCTGATTGATCCACAGAGTGACAGAGAAACAATTACCTGACCCTCTTCTCTACCCTCTCTGATTGAAAAGACCACACATCTTTTAAACCTCTCTTTATTATCTCCAAGGCACTCTATTTTCCTCTGAATCCTCCAGAGAACTCTTTGGTCTATTCCATTGTTGGTCTTGGAGAGACAACACAAACAAATCTGCAACAGTAGCTCTATGCATAGCAAAGAGTAGAGTATCTCCTTTGTGTCAAGACATGATTATGGGTGACTTCTTAGTATAGAAGATGTTAGTCTGGCTTTATGTGTGTTTACATAACTAAATGTATACAAAGTGCTCTAAAAAGTCTATGAAAATGAAATTTAATAAAAATTGAACATTAAGTAAATTGTTTTATTTTGATTATTACTATTGTTGGAAAATTGTTTTCATAATCCCATAGATTTTTTTAATATTGGCATATAAAACACATTCAGTGCTAGTTTTCTTCAACCTAACTCTTGTAACTATTGCCTCATTTCAAATAAAATATTCCATGGATAAAACATATTACATACTTAACACACGGTGGTCTTATTTTTATTGGTCTAAAATGTTAATAAATAATATTCAAGCATGTTATCAATGGGATACATAGAGTAATTGTAGCCTTAAGCCCACTTTGTCCCAGCATAGTCTAACTATTATACTAGCCAGATCCAGGGATGGGTAAGGAGAAAAGCATAGGCAGGGCCAAAGGCAGATCTCAAAGGGCCCTGAGTACTATGGGAAGGAGCACATGGAGGATTCTGTGTCAGTAGGCAGCTACTTTATTGGAATCAGGCAAGGGACATTTACACCCTAAGAAGAATGGTAGTTAGATTCATTTGGTGCTATGTCCTTGGTTGGGGCAAGAACATCTGGGGCACTTCAATTGCATATTTGGAAGCAACAGGGGATAGTGGAAGGAATCTTTTGGGATCATATAGGAAGTCCAGTCTGGGATGTTTAGGCAATCAGATAAATAGCAACCAGTCCTTGTTGCTTTGGAGATGTGTGAGCTTACCATTTACTATGTGTATCAGGACGCATCCCCACTTAGAGAAGCCTAACTGCTGGGTTCTGCTGGCACCAGGGCAAAGTGGGAAAAGCAGCCAAATTCCCATCTCTCTCAGGATGAGAAACTCAGGGTTTTAGTCATGCTTCAATCCCTTCTTAGCTTCTGACCAGCTCCACACAGCCCCAGAGCTCCCCCTGCTCCCTTTTTTTTTTTTTTTTGTAAGGAGGAAGTATCATCATAATCATTGGTCACTTTTCGTGGAAGGGCCTAGTGTTGGACCAATCCTGGTTAGAGGCAATCCCTGTGATGTTGCTCATCTGACACTGTAAGAATTGAATAAGGGGTTGGGTATAGGACTAGGAGAGTCCCAATAGTTAGGTTGAGACCAAGAAGGATAAGGAAACAATCAAGCAGAGGACTTGAATACCAAGGCCTAGGGTTGGAGCAAGCAAGTAGGATCCACATGTAGTTTATTTGTTCTGTTCAATCAGCTCAGACTAATTAACATAAAAACAACATTCTTCCTACAGTATAACACAATTTCCCCTTGTTTAATAGTTATTAAATCTAAGGACCTCCTGTTTTGTATTACAACTCCCACTAGGATGATTATCTGTAGTCGTCAGTCAAGTTCCTCAAGTACATATAGGTGGACATGTGGGATAATAATTATGGGGATGCAAAAACCTGGAAAGGGTGAATTAAAGCAATGTCTGATGGTTCCTTGACACCAGAGAAGGCAGGAGAACTAGCACAGATAGTTTTAGTAACAGTGTTGTTGGGAGAGCCCCTGGGATGGGATTTAGAAGAGGGCTCCACAGGCAGAAGGGAAGGTAGGAGTCAAAGAGCAGAGGTCATGGAGGTTATTATAGAAAACTGGGTATTGAAGCATTATCTTGTAAAGTGACACTAATGGGAACAGCTGTGAGCAATGGCCAAGAGAATGAAGCACAGAAGAAGCATCGAGAGGCATTAGGGTGGGATGTGAGAGGCAGCAAGTCAGCAGCATAGCATATTGAACACACTGTAGCCAGTCTGAACTGAGCATTTCTTCTTAGTTGTGTCTCCTGTTATTAAGAATATTTTCATAGGTTAGTGTAGACAGGGAAGCCTGCACCAACTGCTAAGAAATCGGAATATCAGCAGAGTGATATGCAGCATAACTGGTGGGATGTGGTTTTCCCATGACTCTTGTTTTCCATCTTTCATCCCAGGGGTCATCTATAGTACTGGCGAGATGGTTATTTATGTTTGAAACAGGCTATTTCTTTGGGAACTGAGTTTGATTTCACAGGACCAGTAACAGCAGGTTACCATGACCCTGGTTTTTGAGGCAGCAATTTTAGATCCTTTTGTTAATAGGGGAAAATAAAAAGGGTAGGGGAGTCACAGAGGTGGAGTTAATATAGTGGAAAGAGAGCTTAAGCCTCCTTGATTGGGGCAGTCTGCAGACCTGATCTCCTCATAGGTTTCTGGAATGGAAAAATGCCAGTGGTGGGTGTTGGGGAGAGAATTAGGGTGTTGAAAAGTGGTGGGACTGACCTGTAATAAAGCAAAGACTGCCATTAAAATGGCAGAAATGGAGGCTTGGGTGGGGAGCACATGGCTTAGGCGGTAGCCAACAGGTAATGGATGTCCTTCCAGGAGGTCTTCTTGCTCCACCAAAGGTGGCATTTCCTCTGTCTCCTCTAACCATGAAGCATCAGTGAGGGGTGGACCATCTTTCTGGTCAGTGGGGTGATGTTAAGCACTTCTGGCTAGGACTCAAATGTGCCTCAGTTGGTCTGTGGAAAAACAAAAGCAAAAACCCCTTCCCATTGTGAGGAGGGGGATTGGGTCCCTTTCATATTCCATTCCAGGGATCATGCCATCATACCAAGATGGGAGGGGTTGTTCCTGGCATGTGCCAGTGGAGGGAAATCAGAGGGTATTTGGAAATCTTGTAGATATTGAATACATTTTGGCTTGCCAGGGCTAATGCCAATTGTATGTAAGGGATGTCAATGCTCTCTCTTTCTCTTTTTAAGTTGATCCTCTAGAATTTGATGAGTTTTTTTTTTTTCTTTTGCTTGTTTGTTTGTTTGGTTGGTTTTGTGATCCTTAGCCCTGGTGATTGTAAGGAATTCCCATGTGGTAGGCAATCTCCCATTTTGACCTGAAAGTCATGATTAAGAGCTAGTAACAATAGGACCATTGTCAGTCTTTATCTGTTGGGGAATGCCCAGGATGGTAAAGGTAAGAGCATGTGGGGAATTAACTTATTTGAGTTTTCGCATGGCTATGGCCCATTTGAAGATAGATAAGTGCCTATTGTAACAAAAACATATTTTTGTTTCCCAAATTGGGGCATAATACCCTGTATCAGGTAGGGACTGAGGGATGCTGGAAGAAGCTGGCAGCCAGGTCCAGCTTTGATATATTAAATAGGCACCTCAGACTTTCGTCCCAAGTTTGAAACAGATATACATTAGGGACAGAGCTAAAATTTAAAAAATAGCTTTTATTAACATTTTAAATATTGGCCAAGATGGAATTTGGTCTGGAACACCATCTGGAAACTATCCAGTTGTGTGGCCTTGAAATATGTGTTATCAGGACATATATGGACAAAACTAATAGGCTATAATACTTTCCCATGAGGCTTTCTAGTTATTTTCCAAGAACTACAACTCCCAGCTTTCTAGGAAGTCACCTTGGCTTTGGGCATGTGGAAATTACAGGTTAACTTCGGCTCTAACATCCTCCCCTGAAATTGAATCCTGGATCAAATCCTTGGCTTTATGGTGGGTGCTAGTTTACATTTGGATCTATTAACCATCAGCAGCTTAATAGTATCCAGATAGGAATTATTATTTAGTCTCTGTATCAATGATGTAAAAGCCAATAGTAATTAATAGAAAGCAGAAATATCAAAGTCCCCACAATGGATAATCTCTCTTTTTTTTCTGCATAAAGCAGGCAAAGTCTCTTATCATATTGTAGAACCATTTTAGTTAATGTATCTACCTGTTGATAAATCTGAGCCTGCTTTTCCAATGTATCAATCACCATTATAGGAAGCTGTTTTGTCCCTTTGTCATGGAGCTTCCTTTTGACTTAGTCTTTATTTTTGCCTGTTAAATGGGCAGGGAGAATGTGCTCTCTTCTAATTATTATGATATATAGATGAAAAATGGTCTGAGAATTTTCTGTAGGCACCAATATAAATAATGTAGAAAATGCTATGTCCCAACATTATCTGCTTATGAATAATAATGATATGTTCTCGCAGAATTATTTTCTTTCTATTCTTCTTGAAAGCAATCACAAATTCTTCAGACCAAGCCAGTGAGTTATCTGCATGCATTTGGGAAGGAGAAACATTTTCATTGGAATTTTCATGTTCTATTTAGTTGCATCCACATGGCTGTCCCCACTGGCTCCTTTTATGCATGACACACTCTGAGTCAATGATATTGGAGAATCTGGCTGGTTATTGAAATACATCAAGTCATAATCATTTGGCTTTGAGGACTATATGATTGCTGTTGTTTTTCAGGTTCCTTCTGCATTTCTGCATTCTACATTGAGAACTCTCCCTGTTCCACTAAACAATGTGCTACATAGCCAGCTATTTTGGCTTCTTTATGAATTACATCAGTGAGCATGGATCATCTGTGTGGGTGGGATGTAGAATGTCATAGGCAATAGCTGAAAATGCTCAAGAATTGGCATTGAGGTTGTGGTCTGTTGTAACAGTCTGGTTGTTTTTTCATGATATACTAGAGTGGTAAGAAGTTAGCTCTCTCTGGTTATATTTCCATTCTATGGAAAATCATGGTTTTCATATGTGGATCATATTTCCCAATCCATATGTAGAAGATTTACACATTAACAGTTAGTGTAACAGATTCAAACAGTGTTCCTATAAAGCAGTCTTAATATGTAATTCTACTTAATCTCTGTCTCCATCTGTCTGTCTGTCTGTCTGTCTGTCTGTCTGTCTCTGTCTGTGTCTGTCTCTTTCTCTCTCTCTCTCTCTCTCTCTCTCTCTCTCTCTCTCTCTCTCTCTCTCTCTCTCTCTCTGTCTCTCTCTCTCATACACACACACACATACACATTAATATTTTAGTTTGTCAATTTTTCACCATCTACACACACACACACACACATTTGTACTTATTATCTTTCAAACTATTTTGTCATTATTCTCTGAACAATACAATGGTCGAGAGAAAGCTCAAACTGAATTACTCTGGTGATCGGGTGGCAAACACCCTAACTGTCATGCTAGAACTATCGTCCAATGATTGGTAAAAGCAGATACAGAGATCCACAGCCATGTTCTAGGTGGAGCTCCAGGAGTCCAATCGGCGAGAAAGAGGAGGGATTGTATGAGCTAGAATTGTTGAGACTATAATTGGAAAAAGCCCGGGTACAAATAGCCAAACTAATGGAAACACATGAACTGTGAACCAATAGCTGAGGAGCCCCCAACCAGATCAGGCCCCCTGGATAAGTGAGACAGTCAATTAACTTGAATGGTTTGGGAGGTCCCCAGGCAGTGGGACCTGGACCTCTCCTTAATGCATGAGCTGGCTGTTTGGAACCTGGGGCTTACACAGGGATACTTTGCTCAGCCTGTGTGAAGGGAGGAGGGGACTGGACCTGCTTGGACTGAATCTACCAGGCTGAGCTGAATCCCCAGGGGTGTCTTTGCCCTGGAGGAGATGGGAATTGGAGGAGGGCTGAAGGAGGGAGGACAGGGGAATCTATGGCTGATATGTAAAATTAAATTAAATTATAAAATAAATTAAAACAAACACACTATCACACTGCAAATCAGCTGCAATAGTTGTTTTTCTACCTATTTCCTAAAAGTATGTTGATAGACTCATAAGAATTTGAAGTATTTATTATTTAAAAATAACAGAAAAGGAGTCTGCAACACACTCAGGGACAGAATTTAACATGACATTCATATGTAAAATTCTGTGTAAAAAGTAAAATTGAGATAAATGAAGATCCTATTCTGTAATAAAAATAATTGATATTTTCCAGATCTTTGTAATATAATAAAACTATTACAGGGATTGGGGGTTTAGCTCAGTGGTAGCACTCTTGCCTAGCAAGCACAAGGCCCTCAGCTCTGGAAAAAAAAATGCTTTGATGGGCAGTGGTGGCACACGCCTTTAATCCCAGCACTCGGGAGGCAGAGGCAGGCAGATCTTGTGAGTTCAAGCCCAGCCTGGTCTACCAAGCGAAATCCAGGAAAGGCACAAAGCTACACATAGAAACCCTGTCTTGGAAAACCAAAAAAAAAAAAAAAAAAAAATTACAAAATGAATGAACATAGGACAATTCACACTGTCTTATGAGATATTATAGTAGAAATTTAGTTTGTTTTTTTTTTTACCATATAGGGAGACCATTTTATTATTATTATTATTATTGTTGTTGTTGTTGTTGTTGTTGTTGTTGTTGTTGTTGTCATTGTGTGTGTGCTGTGAAAATGAATGCAGGTACATACATACCATGACATATACTTCCAGATCAGAGAACAACTGTGTAGAGTTGTATATACCTTATATGAGCTTTAAGAATTGAGCATAGGACACCTGGTTTGCATAGAAAATCCCTTTAACTGATTATCCGTTTCATTGATTCATAATGATTTCTAAAGACTACCTTACATTTCATTCTTTCTTCATTTTAAATAATTTCTGTTTTAAGGAATTATTTGATCAGAATCCATTTGCTGCCAAATTACTTCTCTATATTAAACACTCCATATATTTAACACACTCCTGAAAATTTTAAAATAGGACAGAAGTATTTAAAAAATCATTATTTTGTGGAATTAAATAATGCTCTTAAAACAGAAAGTGCTCTAATTCTTCCTGCCTTGGAAGAAGATTGTCACCTTGGTACAGGCTGAATGGATGCTTTCACGGGTTCTGGGATCTCAAAGTTGCACAGTGAGTAGGCCCTGAAAATGAGTTGCAGAGAAACCAATAATCATGTTAATTTAACAATTTAATCTTTTCTATCCTTCCCTAACTAAATGACATAACCCTGTTGGAAGGAATAAGTTCATGCCTCCACCTTCTAATACTGTCTCTACAAGAAGTAGTTGTTGAGCATATTGCTAAATATATAATTTCAGAAAGTTGCAAATACAATGGAAGAATTACTTGTATTCTTTGATAAATGTCATTATAGAAGCTGAGTTCTGATGAGAGGGTTTTAAAATAAATGTATAAGATAATAAATATTTCAGAATCTAGTCAACTGGAACTGTGGAATGTTCATTTTGCAGCCTTAAGATAAACTGTTGAAATACATACAAAGCATTATGTCATTTAGTATATTCATACTTGTAATGTTTGCTCCCGTGGAAGCCCCTCCTGTGTTCCTTGTCCCCTGTTACCATCTCATAACACAGCCAAGGAATTTCCTATATAAGTATCTATTTTCTTTTATCTCTCTCTATAAACTTACAGATCCCATATGAAGCCTTTTCTAGAATCACATACCAGTTTAATATATAAATATTTAACCCCAGGTGATTTCAGAACTAGTTTCCTTTGACATTCAAACTTAAGGGATTCTCTCAGGAATAAACATGCACTGTCATTGATTCCCACTCTATTTACTTACTTAGCAATACTTTTCAAAAACACATATCCAAATGTCTTCTTGACTACAATAAACATTGAATATTAATAATTTTATACAAATTAAATAGTAACAAATCCTGTTTTTAGTCTAAAAAATACATAAAAGCAAATGTTTTCCTTTACTATGTGAAGAGTTCACTTATAGTTTTCTACCCACATAATAAAGTTTGACATAATAATGGGTCTGTAAGAGCAAGACTGAAGCAGGCCAAGTTATTTGTTTATAAACCATAATGTACAATGATATCAACTACAGCAGTATTTGTAATGGCAATAAGACCATTTGAGATCATCTGTTCAAACAAGTTGATCCACCAGTTTGTATTTATATATCTTGTAAACATTTTTGCTTAATTTTTCTAAGTCTCATTTCTAGCTCTTTATTTTATCCCTGCCAGCTGCACAATTTTTCCAAAAATTTCAAGTACTTTGCTCTTGGTGCTCTTATGAAAGGATGTAAACAGAACCTAAGGCAGGACCAAATGCATTGATCATTTATGAAGGGATGTGGCTTGCAACAGACTGTGTAAAGTTATTCCTGGGAGAGAGAGAAGGGCTTTACTTGTTTATGAAAATTAAAACACATGAACAATATTTATTTCAAAGTAAAGCTTAAAAATAATAGGCACTAAGTGAATATTACCATTACTGAGTATAGTAAGACATTATCAAAATTTTAAGAATGCTAATCAATTTAAGAAGCTCAAGCACAATTGAAATATCGAACAACTATGTAACACAGAGCTGTAACAGAAATGTTTATTTACTGTGACCTAGGTGTGTTGTTATTTCCTATGGTGTAGCACAAAATTAATAGAGTCTTCTCTAATCTACTTATTGTATTATGATATTCAGATAATTTTTAAATTTTAACTATTTTGAAGCATGCTATTAAACACATACATAAGCAACTAAATGTATCAGACTGAAGTGCTAAAATTGGAATACACTTAAACACGTAAATATATAACATGAAAATGTAAGGTTATTATGTAATCATGTTTAGATTTCTTAATATATATTTCTTGTTTTGTGACAAAGACAATGTTTGTTTGAACACATTTTTATCTCTAGACACAGTTCAGTAGAAAGACTGTAACAGTGTGGCTAAAAATATTGAAAAGACAGAAGAGGAAAGCAATTTTCAAGTAGAACTCATTCTATAACAAAAATTCAGTGACAGAAGCCTAACTCATTACAGATAAGGGAAGCCATTTTAAACATGTATTTTTTTAACCACATGGCAAATAAAACTAGAAAATATAACATCTCCATTTAATACCCAAGCTATATTTTAAATGATGTAAAATATAGTAAGCTTCAGGACACTGAATGCACTGACTCTTTGGGAAGATGATGGATATTTTAGATAAATATCAGCATCTTATATAATAGAAAAAAGAAATCTAATTTTTTGATATGAAGAAAATGAAAGAAACATCCCTGAACTATAAATGTTAAGAAATTTCTAACAATTGTTGTAATTAGTAAAGTTATCCCCCAGGGGAGAGACTACCCAGGAGTTTCCCCATCTGCCAGATGGCCATGCTTCAGTCCTGTCTGAACCTGGAGAGATCTAAGAGGTTGGAATTATAGAATAAGTACTACATCTGTTATGAACTTTTTAAAATATGTGTGAGGAAATGTCTTCTGCTAGAATTTAATCAGTTTTTGCAGCATATTCAGCTACTAGAATAATCCCTAGTCTCCCTGGTGATGTTTTCAGTGTATAAAGGTTCATTTAAGGAACGTCTCTTCTCTTTTGGTACTATTTTATATCAGATATGATGATTGATTGAACTTTCATCTTCGTATGACCTATTTTTGTTGTAAAACAGTGCTGTCTTTGACTGCCTACAGAGTGCTCCCAGCACCTTGCCTCAATAGAAATAGTTTCAGGCATGTTTACAGCTCGAATCTCTGTGGGAGGCTGTACTGGCAGAAGCAGGTCAGTAGTACCAAAACACCTCAGATGGATAATATAGCCAGACTGGGAGATAAGTCTTGCTGGTGTCATCAGAGAGGGACCCTTATGAAGACTGCTTCACTACCATCAGAAAATTAGTTTGATTTGTAATAGTGACAAATTAACCACCAACTATCAATGCTACAACATGTAATCACTGGAATTCATGGCTACCATGCCTACTTGGAAAGCTCCAAACCAGGGAAAGACCCACCTTTTAAAAAGCAAAAAGGAAAAAGAAAAAGGTAGATGGAGAATGATGAACCACACTTACAATTGTCCACCTGCCACCACACACATGATCAATCATGTACAACCACGCACACACACATATACATTGTTCTACACAATAACAAATATGCAGAGAAATAATATTCTGATTGACATGATTTCTACCATCTTTAAAAACATCTGAATGCAAAATTTTCACCATATAGCTATTATGTTAAAAATGATAATTGATAATGTTTTCTGAGAGCAAACTCATTTCATGCTAATTTATTAAAAAATGCAAGGTACGAAAAACCACAAAAGAGTGTTCTTTTGATTCCTCTAACACCAAGATGTAACTCTTGAGGATTCAGGTTAAAAATAACATTTAAAAAAGACATAATAGTTAATTAATGCAGTTTTTCAGTCTTCAACCTTGTGTCCATTAATGAACAAAAATCATCCGTTCAGGTAATTTGATTCATTTGTGTATTCATCTGATTTGACTTTTGTCTATGAGATGTTCATATTTTTTAATGACTTGTGTAACTTCCTGTGTAATTCAATTCATCCACTTTCTGGGAAAATTTGCCATATATTTTCCAGTTTAGTTTTAGTTACTTTTTAAAAATGTTACAGTATTTTCAAAATATCTGTTCTTAAAAATATCAATAAATTGTGAAGGTTCAATAGTGTAGAGCTTTATCAATCAGGGATGCAGTTCATAGGATTGCAGTATGTCTCAGAATTACAGAGCCTCTGTCTAACACACACATTCTATGTGTTTCATATCATCTAAAAACAAAAAGAATTAAATCCACGGGGAAGGTGTTCTAGGCTTTCCATAGTAGATCTGGTAGACACTGTGACTAAGAAGACTGAAAAGGTATGAACAGTGTCATGGTGGAGCAGATCTTGTACATTGCCTCACAGGACACAGAGGACCACAGGTTCACACATATCCATACATGAATTATCTTGCAAACTGCACATTGTTCTCTACCATCTGGTTAGGAAAAATTAAAGGATCCCTGTAAGTCAGTAATTAGAAGAAGTTACATGACAGTAAGCATTCATGAGTTAGCCACATCTTTTGGTATAGAGATTGTTTCTTAGAACATCAATATTCAGTTATAAAATTGCATTGCTGGACCATCAAGTGAAGCCTGTTTCTCCCAATATCTCAATCATGGCCCAGGTTTATTGTTAAATATCACACTTATGTGCCTTTTAAAAAGGCTCTTATTTGAGGGAATTTGGATTAATTTATTCTTTAAGATGTTCCCATATACCTATAAAGGAACAAACATACACAGATGAAAACTTCCCGCTGTTATGGAGGTAGGCTTTGACCCTACTCTCCTAATACGACTCACAGATAAAACGACCCACCACACTCATTACTTCTCCATACTTTGGGACTTAGTTTTCCCCACACTAAATATGTATGTGTATGTGCATACACATCAGATAGCTCTGATACTTACTACTTGGGCATGTAGCCTGTCTGCACTCCTTTGATTGTGATCAACCCTTCACTGAAATATGGGTTCCTTTAAGTAGATTCAATCCAGCCCATTGAGGAATACAAGTAGTCTCTCAACTGAATTCAGATTCTTTTTGACACAATTGGACAGATGCCTCTTCTTAACTCCTATTGACTAAAATTTCAGATTCAACTTACCTGTGGATATAGCCCAGTCTTGCCAGTCACGGCATTCTTAGCTGCTGCAAATCCAAGGACGTGCACCTTCTTACATTGTCAAAAGACGTGTGTGTGTGTGTGTGTGTGTGTGTGTGTGTGTGTGTGTGTGTGTAACAACAGACCGGTTAAAATCTAGCTACTTCCTTAATGCAGTTCAGTTCAGGACCAGGTTTAGGTTGTTGGGCTGAATCAGACTCGGGCTTCTTAACTGAGCCCAGCATAGTGGGGAGAAAAGGAAGAAATGAAAACAGCAAGGTTTGTTCAAATAAATATTAAGCTCTCCAAACACAGCTGAGTATATCTCACTATCCACGATAGAGGCCCCTGATGATGTAAGAGGCCATGGGGTCAGGGGTATTTCAGGTGTCTATGCAGTGGTTGCCTGGATCTTCACTGGCTGTTCAAGCAGCTTCAGATACTACCACTCACCCCAACCCTCTTAAGTTAATTTATATCAGAAAAAGAAGATAATCTGGGCAGGTTTGGAAAGTACTGATGGTTTAGAATGCCTTAATAACAGTACGATAAGCTATTCTTACTATGAGAAAGAAAGTGAAGAACAGCCTGAGCAAATTCTAGTGTTTAACTACAAGTTTGCACATTTACCTAGGCTACAGTTTAAAATAGGCAGAATCCTCTTAGGAGCACACTAATGACCAAATACAGAGGCTACTTTAGAGCAAATTAATTTCAAGTCAATCAAGCTGTGTTCTTTCTTCCCATTTATCTGTTCTGCTTGGATAAGTCTGGACATTTTTTCTCCCTGATATGATATATGGAGTCAACAAAGCAGGGCACAAAGCAGCTGAAATTTGGGGGAGAGGGGAATATGTTATCACTGAAGAATTCATCTTTTCAGAGTGCTATGGAGGAATGCATTATGTTTCTGAAACACTGTTAGTGTTAGATCTCTTTCTTCTTTGGCTGTCTTGGCAGAAGTGACCATATTGTTCTTGTGTAACACAAATATGGTACATGTACCTAAAATAACACATTATGTGGTGAGACAGACTAGAACTCAAAATTTGCTCCACGTTTTTATTCACACTACATTTTGTCTCTGATCATTTTGAGTTCTGTTCTCTCACCTTAAATCTCAAAGTACAGTGTCCCTGGTTTTATGCTGAGGTCTTCCATCCACTCAGACTTGAGTCTTGTGCAGGGTGATAGATATGGGTCTGCTTGCACTCTTCTACATACTGACATCCAGTTAGACCAGCACCATTTATTGAAGATGCTTTCTTTGTTTTCTATTGTATGTTTCTGGCTTCTTTATCAAAAGTCCGGGGTTCATAGGTGTGTGGTTTTACATCTGGGTCTTCCATTCAATTCCACTGGTCAACCCATCTGTTTTTATGGTAATATTATGTGGTATTTATTACTATTGTTCTTTCATGCAGCTTGAAATATGGGATGGTGATACCTCTAAAAGTTCTTTTTTTTTTTTTTTAAGTACAGGATTGTTTTAGCTATCCTGAGGTTTTTTTTTTTTTTTTCCTGTATGAAGTTGAGTATTGTTCTTCAAAGATTTGTAAAGAATTGTGTTGGAATTTTTATGGTGATTGCATTGAATCTGTAGATTGCTATTGGGAAAAAATGACCCTTTTTACTATGTTACTACCAATCCATGATCATGGGAAGTCTTTCCATCTTCTGATATTTTCTTCAGTGTCTTTCTTTAAAGACTTCAAGTTATTGTCACAGATGTATTTCACTTGCTTGATTAGTGTTAGGCCAAGATATTTTATACTGTTGGTGTCTATTGTGCTGAGTGTTGTTTCCATGATTACTTTGCAACCTTTTATCTTTTGCATATTGGAGGGCTACTGATTTTTTTTTTTTGGATAATCATATCCAGACAACTTTGTTGAAGGTGTTTATCAGCTGTAGAAATTTTTCGTAGAATTTTGGTGGTTGCTTATGTATACTATCATACCATCTGTGAATAGTGATAATTTGGCTTATTCCTTTCCAATTTGTATCCCCTGATTTCCTTTAACTGTCTTATTTCTCTAGTTAGTTCAAGTACTAAATTGAATAGATATGGAACAAGATATGTCTTGTTCATGATTTTAGTGGATTTGCATTCAGTATTTCTGCATTTTGAAGAGAAAGATATGCTTTGTTTTATTGATATTCATGGGAGCCCTGCCATTTCCTAAACAGAAATGGAGGATGAGAGAATTGCAGAGAGGGAACTGAGAGGGCATGGGGTTAGGGACTGGGAGGAGAAAATGGAGGGGAAACTGAAACTGGGATGTAACAAAAAAGAATTAAGAGCATTAAATTGGAAGAGTGGAAGTGTGTTTCAATTTCATGATACTTTAAGGGATGCTGAAACATTTGATACTAAAGTGAGGCTCTTCATGGTCATGAAGTAAACAACTCAGTAGCTACGGAAGTCCCTAAAACTGACCAGATTTATTAGGATCCATCCTTTCCAAGTATATATGATCTTAAGGGAGTCTTGGCAGGTGCTCTCAGAGAAGTCAAGGTACCTGGAGAGGAGGGGTATGATGAAGACATCCCATTGAAGACTGAGTGCTTTAAAGTCTCCCACTCTATTCTTATTGTCCAGTTGCAGGACTTTGTTGTGTTAATTTCTATCTACTACAAGGAGAGGAATCTCTGATTAGTGTTGAGTGAGGCACTGATCTATGGGTATAGCACTACAACATGAGTAGTGATTTTATTGCTATGTCCTTTTAGCAGATTATTAGAAGTATGTTTTCTCCTATGCCTATTCCACTATCTAGTCTCAAATTCCTTGGCCACTTTATAGGTGACAAATATAAATTCCATCAAACAGAGTGAACCTGAAGCACGATTAAAAAGTAGTTTGTTACTTCTATAACATCTGTGCCACTATTATACAAATATGTATTTCAGAGAGGTCTCTGCTGTAGATAGCACAGTTTGTAACTAGTACTATTAATGATTACCTTTGTCCTCCAAAAGCAACTTAGAGTACCTTCCAGCATCAAGAATGCCAGCCAGTAGGGGTGAATGTGGTGATATTCTATTTGTGTACCCCAATAAAGCTTATTTGAGGATCAGAGGAAAAAGCCAGTCACTATATTAAATATAGAGGTCAGGCAGTGGTAGCACATGCCTTGAATCCTATCACTCTGGAGGCAGAGACCCATCTGGATCTCTGTGAGTTCAAGGCCATGCCGGGAACACACACCGTTAATTCCAGTGCTAGTTAACCATGGGGATATGGAGGTCTGGACAGACAGACAGGAAGTGATAGAGCTAGAAAGAGGAAGTAATAAAGGTGGGCAGAGAGAGGAAGTAAGTTATCAGGGCACAGAAAGGTATATAGGCATGAGTATCCAGGAAGTAGCTCTCTCCACAGCCTGTGGAGTTGGTAAGGTGAGGTTGGCTGTGGCTAGTTCTATTCCTCTGATCTCTCAGTTTTCACTGCAGTATGTGGCTCTAGATTTTTTATTAATGAGACCATTTAGCAGTTGTCTTACAGGTGAAGCTTCTAGTTGGGAACCAGCTCAAGTTTTCTATGAGTGAAAAACACATACATGTTTTAATTTTTGTGATAAAATACTCATATGAAACAATGTAAATGTCCTTTAATATGCAAACTTTTATTTTCAAAATAGAAGTTAATTAAAATCTTTCATACAGTGAATATTTTTATACTGAATTGTATAGTCAAGAACAAGATTATTATATTTTTAATAAAATAGTATATTTCCTACCTTGTTAATCAATAAGCTTCAAAACAAAGTAATAATTATTTTAATCTCTATCTACATTTACAAAACAGAAAAAGTTTTAAAACTCTTACAAGCTACCTTCAAGATGGTTGTCAAGTGGACTAACTGAATATGCATTTAGGATTGGCCAGACTCTTGCTTTTTTCTTGCTTTTTTTGTTTTTTGTTTTGTTGTTGTTGTCTTTTCAAGACAGGATTTTTTTTTTTTTTTTTTTTTTTTTTTTTTTTTTTGTGTGTGTGTGTATGTGTGTAGCTCTGGCCATCTTAGAACTTACTTTGTAGACCAGGCTGGCCTCAAACTCAGAGATCTACCTGCCTCTGCCTCCCAAGTGCTGGGAATGAAGACCTGTGCCATCATTGCCTGATTCATACATTCCTTTCTTAATAGCATTATAACACATAAATAGATGACTCTTAATGGATGGATCATTGCAATTCCACAGGAAATATTCATGCCAATGCAGTACTTCTAGGATGTGGCTTTGTTCAAATATCCAATTTTAATTCTCCACAGTCATAAATTGTTGGAAGAATTTTAAATTGAAGATTTCTTTTATACTTTATGCTACTCAACACTAACACATTTTCTGGGTTCACAACTTATCAGTAACAAAACAATTCATGTGTTTTGGCTTTTCCCCTAATTGTTTCATGTGCACTGTCTTTTTTTAACCAAACGATTTGTCAACCAAGGTCTTGCTTTGTTCTTCACTCTTGTCAGTTTCCCATTGTTAAGACAGAAAGCTTGCTATGTGTCTTTCCAAATATTTCAACACTTATGGTCCTTGAGATTGAATATGATTGTGTCAAAAAGGATTTGTGAAATTTCCATACTCTACTTCTGCCACATTGTTAATCTGCTTCCAATACACTTAGATGTCTTTCCACCCTACTTTTAAAAATTGAAATGGGTTGGCGAGCCAGGCGGTGGTGGCATACACCCAGCACTCCGGAGGCAGAGCCAGGTGGATCTCTATGAGTTTGAGGCCAGCCTGGTCTACAAAGCAAGTTCCAGGAAAGGCACAAAGCTACACAGAGAAATCCTGTCTCAAAAAACAAAAAACAAAAACAACAACAACAACAAAAAAAAGAGTTGGAGAGATGTCTCCATGGTTCAGAGTGAATTATGCTCTTTCAAAGGACATGAGTACAATTCTAAACACCCATGTCAGATTACTCATCACTACTTGTAGCATCATCTCCAAGGGATCTAACAGTCTTCTATGGCCTCGATGGGAATCTGCACTCACATATCTACATGTGGGTATGTGTATGTGTGTAATTAACATTAAAAATAAATCTTGAAACATTAAATATTCTTCCAGTAATTCTTTGTTTTCATAATAAACTTAGCCTTAAAAATCTTTATTTTGGATTTTGAAGGACTTCACCAAACAAAGTGTAAATATCTAAGACAGGGAGCTACACTCTCCCAAATACAAAACTACTGGCATGCTGTTACTTGGTGCCCCAGAGGACTGTGTCGAATTAGTACATTTTTACCTATGCTGTCACATCCTACTCTATCAGCACTAGCTCCCTGAAATCAGAGAAGAGCCATCATATACCTCCCAGCATCCATCCATCTTTCTTCAGTGCTGGAGAGTTGACTGAAGGTTGACCTAGCTTATAAATGAAACCTATCTCACAGTAGATAACCAGGGAGTTGTTGTACATATTCCAATGTGAGGAAAGGTAGAACCTATACTTGGGGCTCCCTTAAAGCTTCTATACTTAATTAAAAAACATTTCAATTCCAATAATGTTGCACAATGATTTTTCATAAGGAAAATATAAAAATAACTTTCAAGCTGTCTGCCTTGAAACTAATAAAAGTAGTAATAGAAACATTATATTATGATGTGTTTCATAACATTCACTGCATTGTGTACTCTCCATTTCTTCAAATTCCTGCAATCCCAAGTAGTGATAAGTAGTGATTGTAACATTGTTTAGTGTGAAGTGATTATGGAATAACTATGGAAATGTGTTGCTCCAGCAAAGTATAGGAGAACAGATGGATATCAATTATAGAGAACAATTTTGCTTTCCTGTAAAAGTGCTTGTAGTAAAAAGAGAAATGTTTTAAAAGACATGAGTAAAATATCTCTAAGAAGAGTATTTTAAAATATTTATCCATTAAACAGCAAATGTTCTGTTTTGTTTTATTTCTTCAGAACATTAAATGTTATAAATTTATACCTCCACATGAATCTATTCAACAGGAAATACTGCTGCTTCCTGCAGGCAGCCTACCCTATCACTTTGCTCAACTAGTTTACAGATTAATAAAAAGGCCAAGCACTGAAAGTGCTTTGCCCACAGCACAATAACCTCTCAGTATTAATTGTAGGAAACAAATTTATGCAAAAACATTAGTCACAGAGCTTTCCCACATCTTTTGTTTGTTAATTCTCTTCTTTATTTATAAAGTACACCGATTTAATAGTTTTCATATGAATGGTACCACAAACAGTACGTTTTTCTATATACATACTATTCTTCTTGTATGTTTTTGTATATATCTTTTTTCCTTTATTTCAATATTTACTGTCCTGTAAACAAATATTGAGAACCCTGACCATCCTAAACCAGAGTATCCACGACTCTTGTTGGTTTTGTTCTCTTACAGGCTGGAAGTCATGATGCAAATTGCGCAAGAGAATGGAGAATTTGGACAGGAAATTTAAAATAAACTTTGATTCATATTAAAATGTAACAGAACTGGAAAAATGTATTTTTTCCATGAGATGTGTCTATAGTGATGTAATTTTTTCCAACTATGTTCAAGTATCACAAAGAATCATGTGCCAAATAGTTGATATGTATTATGTGTTGATAATAGATTACAAACTAAAAAAAAAAAAAAAAAAAAAAAAAAAGCTGCTCAATGTTTTTAACTTTGCCTCACTCACACCACCTCCTATTTGGAGACAGACTCACAACCACCACTTTGAACCTGAATTGACCTTGTCTTACTTTGCACAGTGGAATGCAGTAGAACAGATGAGGTATAAGTCACCAGCAGGCAGCATGGAGATTTTCAAGTTTTGTTTCTTATGCTTGGCATTAGAGTTTATCCAAGGGACCAGTATCAAAAGCCATGCTGTGATGGTTGATATTGATTGCCAGAATGAATGGCTCTGGAATCAACAAATAGATAATATTTGTTGCTCACCTGGGGAGGGTTGTCTTGATCAATTTATTTGAAGTACTAAGACCTACCCTAAATATGGATGGTACACTGGTGACTGCTTGATAAAAGGATCTGTGAATAGAAAAAAAATCTTTTGGCCTCATTGCTTCTCCTCTGTCTGGAAAATGAATTTATTGTGCTAAAGCCATTTGCCCAAACCTCCAATAACGTGGTTTTGAACACCAGGAGAAATTTTGAGGAGATCTATTCAATTGTGGAGCATGCGTGCATGGAAGACTGCATTGTACTTGTTTATTTCTGAAGTAAACAAATCATTGGCATCTTACTCCACAAAGTTGTGTGTGGTTTGTTAAATGGCCAGTGGTGATTCATATGTTCTGCTTCTTGTGATGAGTTTGGACAATATTTTGGATAAATACAAGAATGAGAATGACAAATTTTGAAGAGTTGTGCCAATGGTGTTAAAAGTACATCAAGGGAAGAAAATTGAAGGCACAGAAGAAGCTCAAGAGCATGTTTGCAAGCAGCAAATAACAAGATATTCTGGATTAGCTCTACACAGATAACAGCTGATAATCCCATTTTTAATTGTTGGCAGTAGTACGTCACAAGTCTCTATGACCCCTGTTTCAAACTCTCAGAAAAAAAAAAAAAGTATTTCCTGTGGCTTCTGGGTGTGCAGTCTACTCTGAGACAAATTTCTCTTACAGAAAATAAATATCTCTCCCCTGATGGCTATGGATATTGAATATTTCTTTAAGTATTTCTCACCATGAGATTCTTCTGTTGAGAATTCTCTATTTAGGTCTGCATCCAATTTTTTAACTGGATTATTTGTGTTTTGCTATCTAGTTTCTGGAGTTGTTTATATATTTTGGAGATCAGCTCTCTGTCTGTTGTGGGGTTGGTAAAAATCTTTTTTCATTCTTTTGGTTGCTATTTTGTCCTATGGACAGTGTCCTTTGACTTACAGAAGCATTTCCATTTCCTGAGGTCCTAAGTATTAATTGCAGATCTTAGTGTCTATAGTACTGGTGTTAAACTCTAAGATTCCACCTTATACCTGTCTGAATGGCTAAGATCAATAAAACCACAAATGACTGCATAAGCTAGAAAGGATGCAGAGCAAAGGGAATGTTCCTCCACTGTTGGTGGGAGTGCAAACTTCTAAGTCACTTTGGAAATCAATATGACAGTTTCTCAGAAAATTGGGAATCAATCTATCTCAAGACCCAGCTATACCACCCTTTGGCATATACCCAAAGGATGCTCAATCATACTATTAGGATGCTTGTAGCATAGATTCTAATTGGTCTTAATAATAAAAACCCAGAGTCAGATATCAGAGTAAATGCTGAAAGATCAGAGAAGTAAATAAGCAGCCACCATCACCTCTTACCTCCAGGACTCCTCGGACTGAGAGGAGCCTCCCTCCTATCTCTGCCCACCTATATTCCTCTCTTAGCCTAGCCATATCACTTTCTGTCTCCTGTCGGTAGAGACCTCCAGACTTCTATGGTTAACTAATGGCTAGCTCCACCCTCTGATCTTTAGGTAAGCTTTATTTGTCAGAGCATAAATAAAATATAACCACAGTGCAGAAATAGCAAGAATCCCACACTCCCTCATCTCTCTTCTCCAATCCTAGAACTACTTCTAAGTACTCAGATTCCAGCTCCTTTCAAAGCATACAAGAGTCAAGTCTTTCCACTCACACATATAGATTTTTACAGTTTGCATCCCTCCTTCTGCTACTCAACAGCACAGGTGAACCAGGAGGCAATGTAGTGAAGGCAGCTGGATTTTGTAATTATAGTCAAACTCAAATACATAGACCATTTCTCAGTATTTTGGCAATTAGACAGATTTATTTATATATATATATATTTTTTAATTGTCAACTGGGAATAACAAAATAGGCCTAAATGTGAGAAAGCAAAACAAAAACAAACAAACAAAAGAAACATAACCAACAAAAAATAATGCATGGCATTCATCTAGGTGGTGGCTCAACATGACTATCATTTTTGCATCATAACTGCCAGGAATTGCTTAGGGTTCAAAATTCTTCCTAAAATGCCACTGTGTATCAGACCAATGGCACCTCTGCCTGCAATATGGAGTAAGTCTGTGTATATGTAGGGTAGGTGAAAACTAGGTAAATCACTACTGTGAGTTAATGCTTAAATTTCCATTTCAGGCCTGGTGATAAGTCACACTCCCCAGTAAATCTAAAAAGTTACAATTTCTAAAGAGAATGGGGTGAGGGTGCCAAAGAGGAAGTAGGAAAAGTAGAAGGGACAAAACCAGCCCTGCTGACCAGTGGCTGTTCTACCATTTGGTGAGCATGGGTGGCTTCAATGACCCAAATGACTTCAATGACCTTCCCTTCCACTCCAAAGTTCTCCCAATGATCCACATGCAGACTCTGCTGTTTCCTAAGTGCTAATTTCTCTCATGACTTTCAAACATAAGATCAACATAACTTTGAACTTTATGAATAAATTGGTATTTGTTGTGTCTGAGTGGACATGCCACACACACGCTCTCACACAGCACTCCAAATTACAATGCTATGAGAGCACAAAGCGCAGTTGGAGACAGGAGCTTGGCCCTTTTCAGTATGAGTAGTGGAGGTAAAAAGGTGGCAGTGCCTGCTCCTTTACTTCTCTGATATTTCAGCTTTACCCCAATAACTGACTCTGGGTTTTTGTTATTAATACCAGTTAGAATTTGCACTACAGACAATTGCTCAACTATGTTCTTAGTAGCTTTACTCATATACCCAGAACCTGTCAAAAACCTAGAATGTCCTCCACTGAGTAATGGATATAGAAAATGTACATTTACACAATAAAGTATTACTCAGCTATGAAAAACAATGACATCATGAAATTTGAAGGCAAGCAGTTAAAACAAGAAAAATCATCCTAAGTAAGGTAAACCAGACTCATAAAGACAAACATGGTATGTAAACAGTCATACATGAATATTAGCTTTAAGTAAAGGCTAACTGTGCTATAATCCACAGATTTAGAGACTAGGTAACAAGGAGGGCCCAAGGGGTGATGCCTGGATCTCCCTGGGAAAGGGAAATATAAGAAATCTCCTGGTGGACTAGTGTCAGGTGGGGATGGGAAGCTGGGGATTGGTTGGGTGGTGGATGGAGGTTACTGAAAGAGATGATTTGAAAGGGGGCATTTTGGGGATAGGTAGAAACCAAATGCAAAGGACACACCCATAAATCTACAAGGATGATCCTAGCTAAGACTCCTAGCATTAGTGGATACATAGCCTGAACTGACCCTCTCCTGTGATCAGATTGGTGACCACGCCAATTTTTATCTGAGAGCATTAATCCAGTAACTGATAGAAACAGATGCAGAGGCCCACAGCCAAACCTTAAGCCAAGCTTGAAGAGCCCTGTGGAAGAAAGGAAGGAACCATAGTAGGAGCCATAGGGATAAAGGATATGACAAGAAAATTCACAGAATCAGCAAGCCTGGCTCACAGGAACTCACAGAGACTGAACCAACAACAAGGGAGCCTGCATGGAACAAACCCAGGCCTCTACATATATGTGACAGTTTTGAAGCTTGGTCTACTTGTGCGACTCCTAACAGTAAGAACAGAGACTGTTTCTAACACTTTGGCTGGCTCTTGGGAACCTATTTCTCATACTGGATTGCTTAATACAAGGGGAGGTGTTTAATCTTATTGCAACTTGATATGCCATGCTTTGTTAATACTCATGGGAGGCCTGCCCCTTTCTGAACAGAAACAGAGGAAGAGGGGATTGAGGTCGGGAGGAGGGGAGGTTTGAGTGAGGGAATGGGAGTAGAGGTGGGGGAAACATAGTCAGGCTGTAAAATAAAGAAAGGAAATTAAAAATAGTAACTCTGCCCAACATAATTTCTTAAGTTACTTATATGTACAATAAAATATGATCAGGACTATGCCTTAAATAATAATATACTTTAGGGAGGTCAAAGAAGAAAGAGAGAAAGAGAGAGAGAGAGAGAGAGAGAGAGAGAGAGAGAACAGAAATGAAGAGATAGTTAGCATAATCATTTTTCTAAAATGTGCAAAAGGAAAAGAAATATTTTAGCCAAAATCAAAAAGAAAGTATGGTCTGCAAAGGAGCTGGGTATAACAGAGTGAAAAGTCGAACCAACCTGCCATAGACACAGATCTGATGAGGCAATGATCTGATTTGGGACATGAGGTGCTTACCTACAACAAAGTACCAAAAATCACAGTCAAAGAAAGTTTATTATTTGAAAAATGCAAATGAGAGTTTATAAAATATGAAGAATATTCAATTACAAATAAATCTGGAAACCAATAACCTGGCAGTAAAACTTGAATAATCATTTAATTTAAGCCAGATCATTGACTACTTTACACACACACACACACACACACACACACACACACACACACACACACACGACAAGCTGTTAGCAACTACACCAACACAATTTGTCAAACAGACTATGTTGTTAAAAATATTTGTCACTGCTCCCAGAGGCCACATTTCTATTTATAACCTATATGTTGCTTTCTTGATAGCAACAAGAAAAACCACAAACTGAACCCTGATTAGAGAATAGAGTGAGCCATATAAATTGTAGAATTCATGAAAAGGGGAGGGTGCTTCTCTGTGCCACCACAGAGATACACAATGGAAAGCTGTTGCCTAGTCCCAAGACAGACTTTCTTGTGTTAGAACGTGCATTCTGTCTCTGTAAAGTATGTAATGTTCTTATTCGTAAAATGAAACAGCTAATGGAAGCCAAGCAGCACTCAGAATTATCATGCTTAGAATAGGGCACATAACAAGCATTCAATAAATGGTAGCTTTGGTATTCCATGCAAGAGAGCTGCTTAATTAAAAATGCATCTTGTATCATTAAGCTCTCCACAGGTTGAGAGCATTAGGAAGGGGTAGAAAGAGATATTTAAAGGAAATGCAACAAACCACATGACAGCGGGGTTTTGAGAGTCACAGCTGGAAAATTACATTAATGTCATAGCATAGACAGCTGTAAGTCACAGGCCATGGAAGTCAGTGGAGGAATTGATAGGGGTGCTTTTATTTTGAATATAAAACTGATTGGAATCAAGCTAAATTTTTACATTAATTCCAATCATGTCCATGGAGGGGGGGAAAAACTATTTTCTATTGGGCTGAAAAGAATTAAGTTAGGGTTGAGGAAGGAGGTGTCACAGGCACTCATGTTCAGAAGAATCATGAGGAGATGTGTTTGCTGAACATGGTCCATGTAGAGGAGGTAAGATGGAAGAAGGTGAACTTCCAGAGACTAGGTATATGGCTCCAAGCTGGGCTGGAGAAGACAATACAGAAGATCACTCCTGGAGGGATGGTGGAGAATCCAAAGCACACCTGGGAGTAAGATTTGTTCATCTCTTCACACAAGTGTGTTCTTCATTCCCTATGGTAATTCTCAGGCTGTAAACATCTCTACTCTTTGGAGAGAAACATGGTAATTTGCTGTCTTCATCCCAAGACTATTCCCACTCAATCCACTACATTTTTGTTTTTCTTTTAAGTATTATTTCTAGGCCAATCTGGGTTTGCCTACAGGATTTCATAGAAACATCCCCTGGAGCTTGAAGTTGTTCTCTTTCTTTGTTGTTGTTTTATTGCCTAATGGATCTTTGAACCAATTCATCAGTCTTTTGCTTCTCCTCATGGCTTTTCCAGTTAAGCTGAATTATTCTGGGAGCATAGTCATAGGCATATAATTGAAACCGTGAACACTGGCCAGAAACGAACATGTGTTTTTGAATGGGTGAATAAGTGAGTGAATTAGTCTTTGAGGTGCATGACTGATAATATTATTTATAATTCTGTTTTATTTCCTAAGCAATTGTGAGGAGTAAGTTTAAAAGAATAGCAGGTTGTATCTGTAAAATAAACTTGTCTTGCTCAAAGTAGAGCCAGTGTTTTGCCTCACAAGAGAGTCTCCTTGGTAACTGCATACCTCTGACTTTCAAATAGGACTCTATTTGAAATTTCTCCAAGCTGTTAGGCTGTATTCCTCATCAAGATAGGTGTTCATTACAATCACAGTTATGTCTTGATCCAAGGCGGGAAGAGAGTGACACTTTTCTGGGTAACAGCTGTGAAGATGACCAGATGCTGTTGATTAGCAGTGCGGTGATTCTGATTCTAAGTAATTGTTATGAGTATTGAAATGTAGCTGGAATGATACGCTTGGCAATATCAATTTCTGTAGTATCTCATTTCTATTCATCACATTTGTAATTCTCATGTTTACCCAGTTCATGGGAATTTTCCTTTTATGACTATTGAGACTTCATTAGTCATCTCATCTTCTAACATACCAAGCATTGGGTAGGTCTGTCAGTAAATGGCCACAGAGGAGAAGCAGGAAAGGAAACAGGCTTCTAAGAGTGGAGTCAAAGACAGAATTCTTTGCATTCTATTGTTCTACAGTCTTGAACTGAAATGGTCTCAACTGGTAAAATGAGCATAGAAGCTTTATGACACTCAACTTTCATTTGCTCACTGGGCTAGGAGGTCACAAAGGTATTAATGCATATAGCAAGGTGTGAGATCCAGTCTGTGGGTAAGCCAGAGGCAGTGAACCTGTTTGGTTCTTTGTAGTCTACACTAATTCTGCCACCTACACAGTGTGCTCATCTTTGTCCTGTCAGATGAGGGCATAGAGATGTGTGTGAGCACATACAGATGGTGACAGTGATGCCTTCATGGAGACTTCCCTCTGACTAGAGAATAATGACAGTATGCTGCATTTGCAATGCATTAATGTGAAAGCTCATGTACCTGCTGTCAGGAATTACTGTCAGACCCACGGCAAAGCTCCACACAGAAGGAAATGGTAAATATGAGCTTCATGATTATGCTTTCTCTATTGACTGTCTCCTCCACATTTATTAAATATACAAGCTATTGGTAGTAGGTCAGGCTAGAGCAAAGGCAAAATAAGGGGTTTGATGGATTTTGGATTTTAGAACCTGATGATTACTAAACTGAATGGCATTTGGTCCGATTAATGGGTAATTATTCTAGTTTTATAGGTTAATAATTGCATGTATGCCTTTGCGTATCTGTCTGCCGGTGCTTGCTTCCTATGATGTGGAATGTTTTGTTGTTGCCATTTTATAGAACTCTTCAAATTTGTAACATGCAATGTTAATGAGAATAACGTTCACGTGAAGATAAAATATCTTTGTTTAAAGTATTACAAAGAAAAAAATTAACTTATGATTCATCAATTTACACAAGCAAAGCAGTTTGGCAAATACAGAATTTAAAGGTAAATGTAAAGAATTTAAAAAATAAATCCCTTTTGGGTGTGTGAATGCAACAGGGATAACATCAGTTTGACTGAATAAAGCTCATGAGTTAACTGACAACTTAGATCAAAGAGAACCTGGGTCTGAAAGGCGTTTTGTTATTTTGTTTTACTCTGTAATAATTGTATCGTGATACAATATCCTTCTGGTGCTGAGGTATGTTGGCTGTTTATAAGATTTCAATACTCATAAATTATCAAAACCTCTGGACCTTACCATGTGGTGCCTGCAATATTTTAATAACTTGCATTTCCCTGATTGTCTAAGACATAACAAAATGATTCCAATGTGTTCATGCCTCCTCTCCATATTTGCATGATTTAAAATAACAGAGAAGCTCACAAAGACATAATCCAAATTGGAGAGGAGACGGCTTTAAAGAATATTTCAAATAGTTTTTAAAAAACAAATCATTGTGCATCCCAGTGACAGAAAATGCATCTCTAAGATTGTGACCTAATCTGTATTTAATAAAATAAATGTTACTTTTCAAACATTTTATAGGGGATTTTAAGTAATAAACCAACAGAGTGTTAGAGAAATACTCCTTTTATCTTTGTTTTGTTTAAATCTATAAAATTAAATCTTGAAACCTGGGTTAACAGAGAAAGGTGAGCAATTCCCTAAACTGTGGGGTCAGACTAGATGAGGGACAGATCAGCCAGTTGAGGAACCTAAAGCCCCGTGCCCACAAAAGGCATGTTTCTATAAATAAGTGCCTCTTTCATCTACTGCTATGAATTATATGAAGAGATGATGGGTTAAAGTTAAATTCTGGTAAAAAAATAAAAAAAAAACTTCTCATGTTTGTCTCACTTAGAATATTCATACTTATAGAAAAATAGCAATGTCTCATTGTACACTCCTCTATCAAGTTCCCACGAGAAGTCTGCATTGTTTATAGGACTGAAACCTGAGTAGGTAGATAATTTTCAGCCCAAATACTTCAGGACATGCATAAATATATATGCATAATGTGCACTCCACCACCAAGTAGTTAAGTGTGCATAGCTTTCTTTCAGACTTCTTTACCTTTGAAGGTCCCCCAAGAGCCACAATCACCCAGCAATGCTAGAATGAAGGGAAATATGCTTGAGCCATCTAGCTAGGCCTAGTAATATGCCCAGAATATTACTGAAGCTTGCAGCTTCAGCCATTTGCTAATTGGGTGGCTTATGATTTTAATTTCATTAATTTATTTTATTTTGTTTCTTTAAGATTTTTTTTTTATTTATTTTACCAACCACAGATCCCCCTCTCATCCCTCCTCCTGCTCTCCCCTAGGATCCCCCAGACCCATTTCCATATTTTCTCCTCCAAAAAGATAAGGACTCCCATTGTGCATGAGCAAAGATCTCTGTGAGTAAACAGGGGAAAAGAGGGGCAATAGAGGGAAGGCGATAGGGGATGAGAAAACGAGGGAATGGGTTAATCAAGCTGGGGGAGGGACAGAGTTGGAAAGAAATGGAAGAGATATCTTTTACTTTCATTTATTTATTGATTTATTTGTTTATTTATTTATTTATTTCCATTTTACATAACAATCCCAGTTCCCCCTCCCTCTTTTCTCCCCATAGAGGGAGATATTATGAGATTAGGGAGAAGCCTGGTATGAAAGAGATTCCCACTTATCCACAAGAACGACCCCAGATTAGACTACTAGCAATAGTGGTGAGGATGCATGAACTGGCCTACCCTGGTAATCAGATTGGTGAATACCCTGTGATCATAGAGCTTTCATCCAGTTACTGATGGAAAATCAGAAGCAGAAATTTCATTCATTTTTAATCCCCTACTTGTAAAAGTCACACAGCAATATGTACTTTATAAGTTCATTTTAATGATGGAGATATTGTGTTTACATAGTTAAAGCTCCTGAGATACAGTAAACACTACAGATGTCAGTTTTTAGTAAGATGCAGATTTTTTTTCAACTTTGCTATAATTGCTTAGTACATAGAAAACAATTCAGTTTTTAAATATTGTTTTTTGATAAAAATTGGAATGAATGGTGGTGAAAACTCCAACATACAAACTTTAATGGAAGGAAGCCTTGGAAATAAAACAGAGTATTAAAGTTTCACATGAATATAGCTAAATTATTCTGTCCTCCTTACATAGTAATGTGGAGTTATTCCTCAGAATGCTGAAATTGACATTTAAATTGCACAGCTTAGGAACAATTCACTATACATATAACCTAGATTGGAAATACCGTTTTGCCTAAAACAGGAACAGTGTAATCAATCCAGACATGTTAGAGCCTTGATTCTTTCTTAATTTCTGTAAGACACATGTATGCATACTAAGATAGTCAATAGTGATAAAGAATAATAGTCTGTTTATAAGAAATCTATTCTTCTGCTTGTATTGCCAGCTTGACTTCAGAAAGTATGAACCCTGTAAAAGCATACTATACTTCGTTTAGTGATCCACATAACTTTGAATATTAATGTATTCATTCCTAATATAAGCATGAAATTTTTTGAAATCTCGGTTAAGAGAGAATGGTGAACCACACTCCAAGTTGTGGGGGCAGTCCAGATGAGGAACTGAATAGTCAGTCTAGGAACATGCAGCCCCATGCCTATAAGCAGCCCCATGCCTATAAGAGACATGTTTCTATAAACAAGTACATCTTTTATCTACAGTTGTGAAATATATAAAGAAATGATGAGGGAGCTGAAGTTAAACTCTCTTGAAAAATTAAAAACTCCCATGTTTGCCTCACTTAGAATATTCATCCTTTAGAAAAATATCAATGTCTCATATCACAAAAAGCCTGCCAGTATTAGCATTGAAGTTTTATAACTGTTATATATTTAAATTATCGGTAAGCAACAATGACCAAAAGAAATCTCTTTTTAATGTCACTTTTATAAACAAATATTGAAGCTAAAAACCTTGAAGCAAAAATTAAAAAAAAATTAATTAGGGTAATTCCATCACATAAGTACTCTTTCTGTCTTGTACTAGTCAGGAAAGAATTAAATTTTCTCCACATCAGAGTCACTTGAAGAAATATAACCCTGTGGAAGTCAGCCTTCAGGTCTTCCTAGTTGAGGCTGTATTACCAACTACAAAATATATCAGTACCAATTGAATTGATAGAATGTTGTAAACACTATTCTCAGATCGGTTAGTGAAGGTCAAGGTTAATTATCTAGAAGTAATAACCACCGTGCATATCACTACTGATGATCCCAGCAGTGGGAAAATAATGTATGTCACTCAGCTCATATTGAAAAGTTATGACTGTGAAATGTTTCACATTAGGCTACTGAGATATTTATAAATATCTACAGATTTAGATATATTTATTATCTTTCAGAAAATGACTGGCTAATACAGAGAAGTTTACATACATGCTGTATGATATCTAACATTTAGATATTCTAAATTTTTTAAATTGAGTATTTTCTTCTGGTTGCATAATGCTATAAAACTCACTCCTTCAAAAGGATATTCAGTACACAGAGAATCACATACCCTTACCTACAACTCAATAACAACTGAGGTAAGGGAGGAAGGCTGTATCTGCTCAGATGGACAGGCCACTGAGGGATGAAAGAGGCACAGGCTACATGGATTCGCTTCACAGAGAGGATTTTCTGCTCCTTTATTGAAGCTGCAAGCTGTGTTTATATTTTTCTCCAGCTTTACAAGAAGATCCTGGAAGCAAGAGCACATTATTTTCATACTCTATAATTAATGCCATCATTATATAATGCCAACACCTCATATTTTGAATGTGAAAACCTTGGTGGTCACACTTAATGATTAGACTGTCATACAGTTTGAATATACAGAAATTATTTAATCTGAAGGAACAAAAATGGTAAGAATATTATCTTGAAACAATTTCAGCTTTTTACACTTAATCTTAAAATTTTTTGAGTATCACGCCTAAGTACATTATGTATATCTTTTCCACCTCTACCTCTCTTCTGTCAAACTCCTTCCCACATTCTATCCATTTTCTCTCTCAATCATTACAGAATTCATGACCTGTTCTTCTTTAATCACTTTTGTTACATTTATATGTATGTGTGGATACATATGTAAATACAAATAAAACCTGGTGAGTTCATTTAGTGTTGATCATATTTATACGTATTTATTGCTGATCACTTGAGATTGCAAGAAACAGAGGATCAGGATGCCTTCTGGGGGATTGTGCCTTCTACCTATGACAGGGAAACCACACCCATGAAATCTCAATAACTTGGCTCACTGAACAGGACCTGAAATTTGCCAACAACAGTTGTCATCCCAATATCAAAGGAGGAAATATCATGGATCCTTACTCCTTAATGAAGAAGTATAAATAATTAACAACTGCAGAGAGAGGAACCATTAGCCTTGGTCACAGACCATATTTTATTCTTATTATTAGGCTAACCACTGGGGTTGAGCCACTTTTCATCTACTCTGAGTTTATATATATATATATGATTTGTTAGAGTTAGAGTGTCTTACAAGTTGTATTCCACCTAGTTCAAAAATGTCTGTCTTCCAAGTGAAAGAACCAGTATTTGTCCAGTCCGTGATGCTGGTTGTCAGAGCTGGTATTCAGTATATATTAGAATCCCAGAGGTTTAGGCTCTAATTCCTGAGAAGGAATGAACTTGACAGCAAGAGAAAACAGGTAAAGAGCAAATACTTCCTTCTTCTATGCCCTTTATATAAACTGTCACTGGAAGGTTTAAACCAGGTCAAAAATAGGTCTTCCAATCCTAAAAGGTCAGAATTTATGATGGATCTTCACACTTCAAATACTTGATTAAAATTTCCTCAAAAATGGTTTAATTAATTCCAAATGCAAATTCCAAATTAATTTCAATTGATAATGAAGAATAACCATCAAAATGTGTTAGGCATATTTTTTTCCAAAGTTTCAGTGCCCAAGTGAATAAGCAAACAGTTTGTGATAAATTATGAAGGAAAGGGAAAAGGCAGATTGAGACATGTCTGAATCTGGTTGGAATGAACAAAGAGAGGCCTTTTGAAAGTTTCACCCCTCAGCACACCAGGAAACTGATGTTATGGAGAGTCACTTCTAGTATGGCACAGCTTCTAAATTGATCACCTTTGAGAATCTAGAATTTTTCATCATTTCTTTGTCCTATTTATTTGATTGTTTGTTTATGTGCTCTTGGATGTGTATTTGTATCTTTGTGAGAGTATACCATGTATATGCAGGTGGATGTCATTGGTCCTGTAGGTGAGGTTGTAGGAGATTGTAAACTGCCAATGTGGTGAGGGGGACAGAAGTTAGCTCATTTGGAAGAACAAGATGTGCTCTTGACCACTGAACCCCTGGAGCTTGTTTGCTGAAGGAGAAGATTTTGCTCTTTAGCACTTCTCTCTGTCTCTTTAGCCACTCTGTATTGCTGTCAGGGATTCTATTTTTGAGTAACGTGTCTTACCTTGCTTATACTATTTTCCTCAAAGCAGCAGCACACATGCACCAGACTCAAGCACTTTGGTCTCCTAAACCAACTTCACTGCAAGCCAAGTGAAGCTCTCCAAAAGTGACAAATGAAGTTTGTTAGTAATCTCCTGCTGTATAATGAAGGATAATAGTCTCTCAGGTTGAAGTATGCACATCTTTGTTATCTGCTTCCAAATTCAAATAAAATATTTCAGAGTCATTTTGACTTGCATTTCCCAGATAATTAGAGATGTTGAGCAATTCCTTAAATGTCTTTCAGCCATTTGAACTTCCTCTGTTGAGAATTCTCAGTTTAGTTCTATATCCCATTACTTAATTGGACTGTTGGGCATTTTGATGTCTAATTTCTTGAGTTGTTTATATATTCTGGATATCAGCCCTCTGTCAGATGTGCTGTTGGTGAAGACCTTTTCCCATTCTGTAGGCTGTTGCTTTGTCTTGTTGACCGTGTCCTTTGCTCTACAAAAGCTTCTTGTTTCAACAGGTCCCATTGATTGATTGTTTCTCTCAGTGTCTATGCTACTGGTGTTATATTTAGAAAGTGATCTCCAGTGCCAATGGGTTCAAGAGTACTTCCTACTTTCTCTTCTATCAGGTTCAAAGTAACTGGATTTATGTTGAGGTCTTTGATCCACTTGGACTTAAGTTTTGTGCACTGAGACAGATATGAATCTATTTGCAGCCTTCTACACATTGACATCCAGTTATGCCAGCACCATTTGTTGAAGACGCTTTCTTTTTTCCATTGTACATTTTTGGCTTCTTTGTCAAAAATTATATGTTCATAGGTGTGCGGGTTAATGTCAGGGTCTCCAATTCGATTCCATTTGTCCACCCACTTTACACCTGTCAGAATGGCTAAGATCAAAAACACAGAAGACAGCTTATGCTGGAGAGGATGTAGACCAAGGGAAATCTCCTCCACTGCTGGTGGGAATGCAAGCTTGTACAGCCACTTTGGAAATCAATATGGCGCTTCCTTAGAAAATTGGGAATCCATCTCCCCCAAGATCCAGCTGTAGCACTCTTGGGCATATACCCAAGGAATGCTCAAACATACCACAAGGGCATTTGCTCAGCTATGTTCATATCAGCATTGTTTATAATAGCCAGAACCTGGAAACAACCTAGATGCCCTTCAACTGAAGAATGGATAAAGAAAATATGGGGCATATACACAATGGAGTACTACTCAGCAGAGAAAAACAATGACATCGTGAGGTTTGCAGGCAAATGGATGGATCTAGAAAAAATCATCCTGAGTGAGGCAACCCAGACTCAGAAGGACAAACATGGTATGTACTCACTCATAGGAGGATACTAGATGTAAAACAAAGATGACTAGACTGCTATACAACTCCAGGGAGGCTACCGAGAAAATGGGACCCTAGGAAAGACACAGGGATCACCCAATGACAGAGAAATGGATGAGATCTACATGAACAACCTAGACGACAGTGGGAGTAATGAAGGGCAAGATTTGAGGGAAAGAAAGCTTAACGGAGCAGGAGATCCCAGCTGGATCAAGAACAGAAAGGGAGAACGAGGAATAACAGACCATGATAAATGAAGACCACATGAGAACAGGTATAGGCAGAGTGCTGGAGAGGTCCCCAGAAGTCCACAATGATACATCCACTGTAGACTGCTGGCAATGGTCAAGACAAAGCCTGATCTGACCTAGTGTGGTGTTCCAATGGCTAAACACCCTAACAGTCATGCTGGAACCCTCGGCCAATAACTGATGGAAGTGGATACAGAGATCGATCCTCAGCCAGGCTCCAGGTGGAGTTCCAGGAGTCCAATTGTCAAGAAAGTGGAGGGACTGTAAGAGCATGAATTGTTGAGACCAAGATTGCAAAAAGCACAGGAACAAATAGCCAAACAAATGGGAGCACATGAATTATGAACCAAAGGCTGTGGAGCCCCCAGCCGGATCAGGCCCTCTGGATAAGTAAGACAATTGAATAGCTTGAAATGTTTGGGAGGCATTCAGGCTGTGGCACCATTACCTGTCCTTAGTGCATGAGTTGGCTGTTTGGAACCTTGGGTTTACACAGGGACACTTTGCTCAGCCTGGAAGGAGGGGACTGGACCTCTGTGTACTGAATCCACCAGGTTGAATTGAATCTCCAGGGGAGTCTTGGCCCTGGAGGAAATGGGAATGGAGGGGAGAGGATAGGGGAAGGTGGGAGTGGGGGCGGAAGGGGGGAGGACATGGGAACCCATGGCTGATGTGTAAAATTAAAACACAAATATAGTAATAAAATAAATAATAAATAAAAATAAAAATAAAAAAGAAGGAAAAAGAAAAGAAAATAGCCATACATACCACTTTTGTGTCACACCGTTGAAAAGGAGTAGTGTGGGAAAGTGACCCTTCAGAAAGGCAGAGTGGTGAGATCCTTGGGCTGCTAGCGGACCCCATGCTCCATTATCCCTCCTTCCCATAAACAAAAGTAGATACCATATGTGTCAAATCCACTCAATTTTAGAGAAACCCTAGTAGCGAACTAGATTCTCCACTTCATTTACATTCTATTAACTGAGGAGAAATGTGTAACTTAATTAAGAAAATAAGAGATTAGGTAAAATACCAAGTTACTTCATAAATAAATCATACCTCCAAGTTTGTTTCTCTAGAAATGGTATAGTGGCTAGGTGTAGCTGGAAGTTTTCCTGTGTCCCTCGTGGTCTACAACTGCTCAGACCCAAGTAAACACACAGAGGCTTATATTAAATAAAACTATTTGGACATTAGCTCAGGCCTACCAGTGACTAGCTCTTACACTTAAACTCATCGGATTTCTGTTAATCCATATGTAGCCACATTTTCCATGGCTTAACCTGTGTGCCATTGCATGATGCTTCCTGGACAGCAGGCTGGCATCTCCTCACTCAGCCTTCCTCTTGCCAGATTTCTCCTTGTCTGCTTATCCCACTTATACTTCCTTCCTGGCTACTGGCCAATCAGTGTTTTATTAAACCAGTGTACAAAAACATTTTTTCACAGTAGCTAGGAAAGACAAGGTAGCAAGGCAGCTTCTTACCCCCTTGAACCAAGAGTTAACATCACAATAAGGTGGTTGGATTCCACAACCTTTTTGTGATTCCTGTGGTGTCAGATAGGTTAGCATGTTAGAAATCTCTTGGTGATAGCAGTTTAGAAGACAGAAACAAAGCCAGTCTAGATATGGGGGTCTTTGCAGGAACTTCATCTCTACTCTGAGCAAATGGTTTATTAGGAGTCTTGTGTCTAGAACCCGGAACTTGTTACCCTGAGCTCTTGAATGCCCAAATTCGTCTCACTTGATCTCAAAGTTTTCTTCTGGGAAATAGCCTCATTGTAGCAGGCTTTCATTTGGGCCACCAACCAATTCCAAAATAATGACACAGAGACTTATTATTTATGAATGCTCAGCCTTTACTTAGGCTTGTTTCTTGCTCACTCTTATAACTTAAGTTAACCTGTTTCTCTTTGTTTACATTTTGACTTGGGGCTTTTTACCTATCTTTCATTCTTTATGCCCTACTCTGTGTCTTTCTGGCTGGGGGGTGCCTGGCTGGCTGGCCCAAGGGATCTCCTTTATTTCCCCTCATTCTTCTCTCCTCTTTTCTTCTCTCCTCCTGTTTATTCTCTCTGCCCATGAGCTCTGCTTATCCCTCTAGTGCCTAGTTATTGTCCATTCAGTTTATTATTAGATCAGGTGCCTTAGGCAGGCAAGGTAAAACAGCAAAACATCATTACATAATTAAACAAATGCAGCATAAACAAATGTAAAACATTTTACATAGTTAAATAAAATTTCACAACACTCTATGAGGTAAGCCAGAAGGATGCCACTTGTTACTCTTCCTCTAATGTGATCTTTACAGGAGGGATGCAGCTACCACATCATGGGCACCCCTGCAACCCCATTACTCCCGACACTGTACCAATGAAGGTCTAAGGAGCTCAGTCCAAGACTTCAGCAGCTGCTCTTCCTAGTCTTCATGCCTTTTGAATTCTGCTTCTGAAACATGAATCTATTAATTCCTATATTAACACATCTCTGCAGTTTAGTTACTCTTTTCTTTTTGCTTAATCTATCATTGTTATATGTTCGGAGATTAATTATTGATGTATAAACTGAATTTTTTGCCTTAAAATTACTTAAAATGGGCACTGAAGAACATTGAAAATGTAACTACATATTAGCAGAAATATATACATATATATAATTGTCAATTATATATTATTATTTTGTATTTAGTTATGTATATTAATTTTATCATATATAATTGACAATTACATAGATCTTATTTATAATTTCTTAGTAAATAAAAATTAATGAAATTATTTTCCAATGTTTTTCTATTTTGAAAATTACCAAAACATAAGATATTTTGTAGTTATATGTTTACTTTTTAAAATAGCTAATAATATTGCTAAGAAAGCAAAGATAATTATTTTTGTATATAGGGCATGTTGAATCTACATACACAGAGGCCAATACTCATAGGTGGGATTCAGTTGTCTCTTCTTGTCTTCTTCCTTCTGTTTTTCTATATGGAACGTACATTATCCTTGTAAGAAAACTAATTATATATTACTTTAAATCTACTCCTTAAAAACTAGGCATGACCCATATATGTAAACCCTGAAGACTGAAGCTGAAGGCAACAGGATCAAGAGTCTAATCTGCACTTTAATTTCAGATGAGACTAAGTATAGCCTGTTTCAGAAACAAATTATAAAAATAAACAAATAAATGCAAGGTATAATTTAATAGAAAACTTCTTAAAAACCTAGTTTATTATTACTTATATTTTTGCTATACAATCAGAAAAATCAGGTTGGAAATCATAATGATCAAGTAACTGCCAGGTAGTATTGAAAGTTTTCTGAATGATATTATTATGTTCTCATCCTCTTAGAAGAACGAATTCACTGAGTATATTTGGATTACCTATACAGGTCAGGAGAAGGCTCGCTTCTTTTATCATGCTAACATTAGCAGAGATAATCTGCTTTCCTGAGTCCAATCAGGAATGGAGTGCTGAATAGTTTTCCTCTCCCATTGCTTCTGACTGACTCAAAGGAACAATGTAAGCAGATGGTTTGCTGCCTTAAAGCCCAAGTATCTACCAAGGAGAATTCTGTTCAAAGAGCTGGCCTTGGAGATAGTGGTGTAAGGACTGCAGAGGACAAGGGATGGGTGATAAAGGCAGCAGGTAACATTGTATTTTAACCTTGTGACAAGAATTAATATTTTTCTGACATTACTTGAGAGGAAAAGATGAAAGATCTTGCATATGGATTTAAAACTATTCCTGTCCATTGTGCAGATAAATCAGGGGTCATTAAACACATAGTTGAAATAATGAATTTTAGCTCAAATGTGTCACTCTTGTATTTTGTTGACAATTATAGTATGGACATTATTTAATTTCTAAAGTGACAACTGCTGCCAATATGGCTATATTAATTTGTGAGGCTGTATTATGATAAAGGAGGGTACTGTAGGAGGTGACCTTGGGATAGACATGATGAGGGAAGGCAAGGACCCCATGTTCTCTGCATTTAGTTTGTCATCTGAATTTTAGTATTCTACAGTTTGTAAATCCCTATATAGAAAGTAGGGATAATTCAATTAAATGCATTCCCTCTTTCATTTGGCCAAATTTTAAATCCATTTTCCTAAGTCAGTTTCAGTTTTCTATTTTCTTTTAGAATACATAGAAGTTAAGCAGGGGTTGATGGACCTGACTGTCTTGTAACTCTAGGCTTGTAACAAAGAAAATAAGAATTGGTTGAAAATATTTTGAGGTGATCCTAATACAAACCTGCATTATATGCCACATTTGCATAAGTTTTTTTCTCATTCTTACATTTCCAATCAGCTTGCTTTAATGAAGAAAATTTACTCTGTTATGATGTCCACAGAAGTTGTCTAATATTATTTAAATTATTGTAGTAATTTTTGTTCAACCTTCACATTTATGGAACTTACTATTTCATTGCAAAATAAATGTTAACATATATTATGGAAAGATGGTTTTAGATACAAAGTAAATTATTAATTTTGCATAATGTTGAATATTATTCTGTATCAGTACAGAGGGAATCAGGCAATACGTAAAACATATTTTCTAACTTTTTAAATTATAGAGTCAATGTTAACAAAATATTCAGAATGAAAATATTCCCCACCAATTGGTAAAAGATCTCTTTGTTTTCCTTCTACAAGCACCTCTTGTGATGAATTTATTGTTTTCTGTATATAAAACTTCCTATGATCCTGAGAAAGAACCAGGGCTTGAGGTTACCCGTTTTTGCATTAAATGTGGTAACAGCATATTTAAAGAGATTTGATATGGGTCCATAGTTGCCTAAAATGTAATTTTATTTTCTACTTTTAATGTTAGTTTTAATGCTACAATTTATTTATAGGCAACGTGCATACTAATAGAGTGCAATCTAAATGTGTAACTTGGTGATTCCTTACTTCTTGCCTCCTTTCAGAGTTAAGACTCTTGCACAGCACACTCACTGGTGCAAGTATAGAAGTTTTACATCAATCATTATGCCCTTCAGATTTACCAGGAAGCTCACTGGAAGGAAATATTTTTCTTCTGTTTGTAACATTGATTATTTTGTGCTTCATACTATTTCTTGCTGAATGGCTTCTTCTGTTTTAAAACAAGTTCTATGCTTGCTCCTCCCCAACATGTTTTATGTTTGTTAGGATCTGAGTTCCAATCTTCAAATTCCATGCAAAGGAAAACAACCAACCAACCAAACAAACAAAGTACCTGATTTGTTTTCTTACTTTCAGTTTTGACTTTGTTACTACTCTATAGGTAAACAATTACAAATCTCTTTCGAAACTCTTTTCAATTTATTACTTCAGAACATAAGATATGTTGGTTTTTGTTTGTTTTGGACTGTTTCATTAGTATAAATAATATATTTAAATGATCTCAATGAATGTAAAATAGTTAAGGTGGGGGCAGATAGATGCTAGAGTGTTTGCTTAACATGCAGTTGAAGCTCTGGTTGCAGAAGGAAACAGGTGAGGCAAGGTGCTTTGCTCTAGATTTGATAAACTGAAGGAGTTCTGAGCTTTGGGGTCTCAGGCACAGTTTGATACTAGATGCCAGAGCAGCCTGACAGAGCTGGTGCTAGAGCATAAATTCGGGAATTTAAATTTTAAATTTTAAGCCACTGAAGTATGTGAGTTGCCCCAGAAGCCTAGGACTTTGAGGAAGGATAATAGTAAAAAGCAAATGGGTATAGTTATTGCTTCCATTATTTTCTGATCTGTTAATAATTTTTGCTATCTTCATTTGGTATATATTTTAACTGTCAGGAGAGATGTAATGTCAGTGTCTTTTATTTTTAAAACACAGTTTTGATTTGCTGTTTACCACAGAGATGCAGAAATTGTGTTAGCCATCCCCCTCATCTTAATATAAGCTCCTGTTAGGTATGTCCCTGTTCAAAGCTTGCCTGACTTAATGTCCTCTTGTGTGGACTCATTTTCTATACTTTATTCTCATTTTTATGACAAGTATTTCTCTTTCCTAAAAGATGAAGTTTGGTTCCTGTAAGGTTTTATAAAAGTGTGTGTGTGTGTGTGTGTGTGTGTGTGTGTGTGTGTGTACATAACTTTGTTTAAATATTTTGTGATCATCACAGATAGTGATGAAAGCTTCAAGTTGGGTCCTCTTTGCTGTCCAAACTGTTTCGGATTCCTCCTTCTATTTTAAATCTAGGAAGCAAGCAGGTTTGAGTGCTTATTTCAACTGGTTTAGTCAAATTTGATTCTGTGAAATCCTTAAAACACATCTAATAAATATGCAGTTCAGTATCTGCTTTTTGGTTATGTTTCCTTTGCTGAGAACATAGCAAATTTCTACTTAGAAAATTTCTGTAAGTTCAAAGTTCAGAGTTCATGCTTTGGAAAGATTGCTAGTTTATTTTCCTGTGATACAGACTATGAGACCCAGAAGCCAAGAAAAGCATTAAGATTAATAACTGACAGGACTAAGTTCTTCTAAGTAGATAAGAATCCAGAACATCCCAAATTCTCCTGTATGGAAACTCTTGATTTTAATCTTTTGGTCACATTATTAGTGGATTTTCTGCAGATTCTTGGTATAAGTTAATTAATGTTAACCTGCTGAGATTTTTTTTCTTATTTAACACACATTTAGTCTCTTCATCTTTTAGGAGGAGGTCTATCCAAAAGATATTGAAGACTGTGTAGTAATCCAACATTTGAAAGAGAAAGGCAATATGAGCTGACAGGGGATCCTGAAGTTATATTATTCCATCATCCATTCGACATAGATACAATAAGTCAAATCGGTTTAACATCAGAGAAGATCTGGGAAATTAAAGCTAATATGGCGAATGAACGTGAGTGACTGTTAAGACTGCCTGGCAGCATTAATAGCAGCTGGCTTACAAGCATCCAATTATGCGTCCTTAAACCAAATGACTTGTAAAATATGAAGATCATTCATCTGCCTTCAAAAATGCTGGGAACAGAAAGTTGCATATACTTTGTGTCACCTTCTGTAATAATGGTAAGTGTAGGAACCTAGTCTTTGCCACTCAAATTTTATTTCTCTAAAAATTATCTTTTTCAAATAATTCAGTTCAATACTCCATGCAATCATCTAATTACCCAATAGAAATAGAATATTCAGAGGCACTTTATAGATTCTTGATTGAATATTTAAAAAGCTTTTCTCAAGTTATAATTTGTGTGGATTAATATACCACACTATGTTTTGCAATTAAGTACATGTATAAAAATAATTTAGACCAAAAATAAAAAAACAGCCCCTTTAGGCCAGACGGTGGTAGCGCACGCCTTTAATCCCAGCACTTGGGAGGCAGAGGCAGGTGGATCTCTGTGAATTCGAGGCCAGTCTAGGCTACCAAGTGAGTCCCAGGAAAGGCGCAAAAGTTACACAGAGAAACCCTGTCTCGAAAAAAAAATTAGTATGAATGTATCTTAAATAATTGATTTTTAATACTTTCTATATTCTTTTTTATATGTAGGTAACAATTAGATTGATAGTCAAATCTAGGATTTTATAGTATAGATGCATCCATGCTGAATTCATTTCTGATCAGACTGATATTTGTACAGAAGTCAAGTATTTATAGAATGCCATGATGCTTGTTTTCAATATCATCACTATAAACAAACTGAATACTTGCTTGATTTTAAGTTAAGACCTGCCCAAAAGTTTAGGTTCAAGCAATTGCCCCTGTATTCTGCCTGCTTGAAAACTTCATTTCATGTTTATTTTAATTTAATTTAATTTTAATAGCATTATTTCTTTTTCTGTGATAAAATACTATAAATGTGGGGAAACCAAGTCGGGAACTTAAGGCAGGAAGGAACCTGGTAGCAGAACTGAATCAGAGACTTGTGGAGGAATGCTGAATACTGGCTTGCTCTGTCCATGGCACCCAGGACCACCTGCCTAGGGCATTGGACCACTCTCAGTAGCAGGACACTCCTATATAAATTATCAGTCATCAAAGTGCCCTGCAGACTTATTTACAGGCCAACCTGATTAAAGCATTTTCCCACTTGAAGTTTCCTCTTCCCTGGCTTGTATCAAGTTAAGAAAAACAAACAAACAAACAAAAAAACTAACCTGTTCATTTCCAAAGTAGCCAACTAGAAAGGAATGTTCAGGCATGTCTTCAAGCTTTTTTTTTTTTTTCTTATAAACTGTATTGCCACAGCAGGGTTCTTGTTATCTACTTTTATCTTAAATTAACCAATTTCTATTAGTCTAAACTTTGCTATGTGACTCATGGCTTACTGGTACCTTACATCTCGCTTGCCATGGCAGCGGCTCTCTGACTCAGCCTTCTTGTTCCTAGGATTCTCTTCTCTCCTTGTCCCACCTATACTTCCTGCCTGGCTACTGGCCAATCAGTATTTTATTTATTAACCAATCAGAACAACACATTTAACATACAGAACATCCAACAGCACTTCCCCGTTTATTTTTTTTCAAAAAGGAAGGTTTTAACTTTCACATAGTAAAATTACAAATAACAAAACAATTATCAAGCAAGAATTACAATTACAATATCTAGAATATTTATAATATCTAGTCTATTTGTATTTGGCAAAATTAAAGAAAATAATCCCATCTATCTTACATTTGTGAGTCTAAGATTTCATATCTAACTTATCTTTTATCATAACAAAGGAAATTAAACTATCTAGTCTTCAACTATATCAAAGACCTCAGAAGGATATACTATTACCTGAGAAATGGGAGAAGGATGCAAGCAACTTTTGAGAGTCCTGAGAGAGTAGACAGAGACAGCTGGCAGCCTAGAAAGTCATCCGAAGTTCCTCTGGAAAGGTGGGCCATCTGTCTTCAGCCCACAGGTCTAGAGTCTCTCAGTCATTTTTGTGTCCTGTAGAATGTTTGGCAGTTTCCTCTGCAAAGCAGGAACCTGAAGGACCATTTTGCCAAGTAAAGTTCAGTGGCCACCTTCCTATGGGTTCTGCATGTCCAGTCGATCAAGCAGTCCAAGAATGAACAGTTTCTTGCCCAAATGGCTATTTTTTGCCAAGGAGAAGATAAACTGAATATAGAGTGTCTTCAATGCCCATCCTCCTCTCTGAAGTAAATCAGTGCCTCCAGGAGCAGATGTGTCTCACTGTCTAGAAAGTCTAAATTTTTAAAACATTTTAAATGCCATATTCTGTAGGTCTTTGAAGTGTTTGAAGATTACCTACCTAATTGAATTATATCTATGTATACCTAGAAAACAAAATGACTCTAAGTTTGACTATCATATAAGACTAATTATTAATCTGTATTTCTTAATTATCCATTACAATCTAAATGAGTTACATAAATATAATACCTCAAAAGAGAATAGAAATATATGTACAGTATAACAAAATTAACTTTAAACTTGTATCAATAAACTAAAATCCATAGTAATGTAAAACATTTTAAAGAAGTTGCTCTTTAAAAGTAGATTCAATAACCTACACATTCATCCTATCATATCTATATCAAATCCCTTTTTCTTTTTTAGAAAGAGATCATATTTATAATCAACCTGATTTAAATAAAAATTTTTTTTTTTCTGTCCCACACCAGAGGGCTTTTCTGATATGGGACAAAAGAATCTCTCAACATTTTTTTATTTCTTTCCTTTTTTGTTATTTATTATATTTGTGTTTTAATTTTACACATCAGCCATGAGTTCCCCTGTCCTCCCTCCTCCCCCCACACACCCAACTTCCCCCCAGCCCCTCCCCTCCATTCCCATGTCCTCCAGGGCCAAGACTTCCCTGGGGATTCATTTAAACCTGGTGGATTCAGTACAGGCAGATCCAGTCCCATCCTTCCAGGCTGAGCAAAGTGTCCCTGTGTAAACCCAAGGTGCCAAACAGCCAGCTCATGTACATGCAAGCTTGTACAGACACTTTGGAAATCAATATGGTGCTTCCTTAGAAAACTGGGAATCCATCTCCTCCAGGAACCAGCTGTAGCACTCTTGGGCTTATACCTGAGGAATGCTCAATCATACCACAGGGGCATTTGCTCAGCTATGTTCATATCAGCAATGTTTGTAATAGCCAGAACCTGGAAACAACCTAGATGCCCTTCAACTGAAGAATGGATAAAGAAAATGTTGTACATATACACAATGGAGTACTACTCTGCAGAGAAAAACAGTAACATCGTGAGGTTTGCAGGCAAATGGATGGATCTAGAAAAAATCATCCTGAGTGAGGTAACCCAGACTCAGAAGGACAAACATTGTATGTACTCACTCATAGGAGGATACTAGATGTAAAACAAAGATGACTAGACGGCTACTCACAACTCCAGGGAGGATACCTAAAAAAAACAGAACCCTAAGAAAGACACAGGGATCACCCAATGACAGAGATATGGATGAGATCTACATGAACAACCTGGACGACAGTGGGAGTAAGGAAGGGCAAGGTTTGAGGGAAAGAAAGCTAAGGGGAGCAGGAGATCCCAGCTGGATCAAGAACAGAAAGGGAGAACAAGGAATAACAGACCATGATAAATGAAGACCACATGAGAACAGGAAGAAGCAAAGTGCTAGAGAGGTCCCTAGAAATTCACAATGATACCTCCACTGTAGACTACTGGCAATGGTCGAGAGAAAGCCTGATCTGACCTAGTCTGGTGATCAGATGGCCAAACACCCCAACTGTCAGACCAATAACTGATGGAAGTGGATGCAGAGATCCTTGGCCAGGCCCCAGGTAGAGCTCCAGGAGTCCAACTGTGGAGAATGAGGAGGGACTGTAAGAGCGTGAATTGTTGAGACCGATATTGGAAAAGCACAGGGACAAATAGCCAAACGAATGGAAACACATGAATTATGAATGAACGGCTGTGGAGCCCCCAGCTGGATCACGCCCTCTGGATAAGTGAGACAATTGAATAGCTTGAACTGTTTGGGAGGCACCCAGGCTGTGGGACCGGGGTCTTCAAGCATATAAAGTACAGAATTATGAGACACAGTGGTTTGCCTTGTGGGTAGTCTTTTTTATGGTAAGTATTGAATGTCATACATCTAATTTTCTTTTCTTGCAAAGAAATTCAGAAGATACCACACTAAAAAGTTAACTGGAAAACTCCTTTATTATATCAGTTAATTATACTTTTCAAATTTAATAATGCTTCTGAATATATTTGCTGTGTAACTTTTAATCAAGATAACTATGTTCCACTTTACCTATGAGTACCTAATATACTTGGGAATATTAATGAATTTAAAGTCTTTTTTCACTGTAATAATCATATTTATTATTGAAAAATTATAAAACTAATAAAATGTTAATATAAATTATAAGCTTTAAAAATAATGGTTAATGTCAAAGGGAGATGAAAATTGATTGAAGATCTTTTGTACTAACTGAGAGTTAGGAAAAGATACTTAAGAAAAATAAAAGAATCACAGAGGTCAGAATGACAAAACCAAACTAAAACAAACAAAAAAGAAAACCCCAAAGCCCTACATGTTAAGCCAAAGATAATCACATATTTTTACTAAGGTAGAGAATCATCTCAGTGTTAAATTTTGAAACTCTCTTGAGTGTATATTTGTGGGTGAAAATATATTTTTTTGAAGGGAGAGAGTGTTGTTCTATAGTTAAGTAAGTGGCTGCCTGTGTTAGGCAATCACAAGAGAAAACAAGCCTAAAGAAAGTGATTCACATCCTAAATGGTGCTTTGAGAAACATCACTGTGACAAGGATGTAATTCAATGGAAATGTAGGTGTAGAGAATTCGTTTGGGTTCTTATTATTTATTTTACATACAACCACAGATCCCTCTTTTACCCCCCTCCCACTCCCCTTCCCAAGGCCTCCCTATCCCCTCCTCCAGTAGGGTAAGTTCTCCCATGGGGGGACAGCCAAGCCTGATACATTCAGTTGAGGCAGGACCAAGCCCCTCCCTTCTTTATCAGGGGTGAGTAAGGTATCTGACCATAGGTAATGGGATCTAGAATGCTAGCTCATGTACCAGGGATAGATTCTGATCACACTGCCAAGGACCCCTCAGACTTACCCAGATACACAACTGTCTCCTATATGCAGAGGGTCTAGTCAGGTCCCATGTAGGTTCCACAGCTGTCAGTCTAAAGTTTGTAAGTTCCTTTGAGCTTAGTTCAGTTGTCTTTGTAGATTTTCCCTATCATCATGGTATGTACTCATCCGTAAGTGGATACTAGCTGTAAAGCAAAGGAAAACCAGACTACAACCCACAGGTCCAGAGAAACTAGAGAATAAGGAGAACCCTAAGAGGGATGTACAGATCACCTAGGGAAGGGGAAACAGAGGAGATCCCAATGAGTAAACTGAGGATGGAAGGGGACAATAGAGGGTAGAAGATGGGGGATGAGAACATGAGGGAATGGGATGATTGAGCTGGGGGAGAGATGGAGTGGGAGAGCAATGAAAGCGATATCTTGATAAAGGGAGATATTATGGGGTAAGGGAGAAAACCGGTGAAAGGGAAGTTCCCAGGAATCCACAAGGATGACCCCAGCTTAGACTACTAGCAACAGTGAAGAAAGTGTCTGAACTGGCCTACCCTGATAATCAGATTGGTTAATGCCCTATCTGTCATCAAAGAGCCTTCATCTAGTAACTGATGGGAGCAGATGCAGAGATCCACAACCATGCACCAGGCTGGGCTCTGGGAGTCCAGTTGAAGAGAGGGAAGAGGGATTATATGAGCAAGAAAATTTATTTGTAAAGAGTTGTATGATTTGAGCAAGTGAGCCTGGTCTGAATTACAAGACTAGGAACCTAAATAACCTTTATAAGAACAAGCTATCCTGTTCTAAGTCTATTATAAGAAAAGCCTTGGAAAACATTTGTATATAGAGTCTCTATTATTCTAATAAAAATTTGTGACAAATAAGGAAGAATGGATAAATGAATGTCCTTGGATGTTTGAGAGTGTTAAAACTTTAAGTTAAAGAATTCTGCTTTAATTTCTGCATTTCCAGAGTGAGAAAACTTCATAAATTTAGTGTTATGTGTACCAGATGGCCAAGGGTATTTTAAGCTATTATAAATGCCTCTGCTGAGTGCCAGGACTGGGTGTTTTTTTTTTTTTTTTTTTTATCAAACATTAGGTTCTTTGTGAGTTTTTTTTTTTTTTTTAACAGGTGAGGTAAGACATAAAGACTTGGGGAAAATTGTCATAAAGAGTTATTTTATGCACACAGTCTTCTAGGACAAGACAAGAATAATGAGTTAGAATTGGCTGGTTTAAATACAATTGACAACCTCTGTGTAGTAAGGGTAGCCCTAGTTTTATTGTTTTTAATCTATCTTTAAATGCCAGAATAAAAATGGCAAATAAAAGTTAGCATGGGTAAATCATTCTTGTTTGGTTCTTTGGTAAACAAAGGGAAACACTTAATGAAACTGGACAACTGTGTCTAAAAATGTGTTCATTCTTGATAAGACAGTCCATTTCTGAGGTGCTGCTCCCTGCTGTACTAACCCTAGGTTCTTCCATTAGGATCAACCAACACTTGAGAGATATGTCATCATACTAGAAATGTGTCTTTTCCTGATATAGACACAAGTACACATGAGTTTTGTACAGCAAGGTAACAAAATGAATTTCTGAGTTTTTCAGGGACCAGAAATTCTCAGGAGTAAGAGTTCCCTTGTTTAAAATATGTAATGGAATCAGGAGCCCAAATCACAGGTTCTGTGCACATTGATATTGTTACAGAAAATGACATCTCGAAACATAGGATTCCAAGGTTAGAAAGTCAAAGACTATTGGTTAGCTTTGGTGAAAGTCCATATCCCAAAAAGTAAAAATAATAAAGATACCAGTAACTTTCTACAAGGAGTCTTCCATAATTACTCATCCCATACAATTCTTTTCTGCTAGTATAACAGTCAGACTTCTGACACTATGGAAAACGATCTATGTTAGCTAGTTTACACAATAAACCTTTATTTAACTCACATATTTGGAAGTTTCCAACCTCCATACAGTAGCCCTCTAGTGGGGCTGCTGAGTGACAATGTCTATATGATCAGATCATGGTGTCAAAACAAGAGATCTTAAGAGGGTACATGTAAGCTTTGCTGGTAGTACAGCACCTAGTATGTAGGGGCAGGAAAAGAGGATGGCAAGTTAGAGACCAGACTGGTACACACAGCAAGATCTTGTTTATAAAAAGAAAACCCCAAAAAGGTGGAAGTCATTTTCATAGTACTGACAGGTTCAGGTCCTCTCTCATGGTAGATAATGAGAACAGTTCACTAATGATTGCAAACCATCATTAGCTGTCATCCACATCTCACTAAGCCACATATCCTAGCACTGTTGCATGGGGTTAAGTTTCCAATATATCTCTTTTGTTAGGCAAACTCTATTTGAAATAATATATGGTATTGTGTATAAGAATACACCAAGATATAGACATTTGATAGCACTTCTATTTTGTGTCAGAGTTAATAGGCATCTTGTATTGCACAAAGTTATTCAGGAATTGGTGAGGCTTTCTGGTGTCTGCACAAGCCATATGACTCTAGTAATGAAAAAAGGAAATAGAAACATCAGCAAAGCCTTCTGGTGCTAGCTTGTTTTCTATCAATCCTTCCAGGGTTTTCTTTGTAATATCAGAGGTTGTACGTCCTCACTATTTCTATCAAAACTAAACACACAGTGTTTCCATAGCACATTATTTTTAGACCTACAAAATGAAAGCATGGTTTCTTTTGGAACACTGCGTATCTTTTACCCTGCTGCCCATAGAAATTTACAGGAGACAAAGCTTTTTAAAACCCAGGCAACTTTGGTGAACATTTCTATGATGTTGACTAGATTCCCAACCTCTGTGGATCTGTGTATTGGAAATAACATAGTCAATATATTTTTGCAGATGTTTTAAGGTTTATAGTAACTTTTAGGAAATCAAATTAAAACATACATACTGATTATACCTTGTGATTTTCTAACTTTAAAGATATTATCAAGAACTTAATTAGTCCAAATATTTCCAGTTTTTTCCTTATGAAACTGTTACTGGATTAGCCTTTTCTTTTAGTGGTTAGGATAAAAATATCTTAATTCAGGTATTTTAATGGGTGATAAAACTGCCTCTGCATGTTATGGACCAGTCAGCTTCATTAATGCTGCACTTAAATTGCACATGATAATTTTATTACAGTTGTAAGAACTGATGAAGTTTAAAAGGACAGACCTAATATACTAATAGTAGACAGGGAATTTCCAAAGTATCTTAAAACTGAGCAATTTTTCTTACTGAAAATTGGTCTTGTCATAACTCATTTTTTAACATATTTGTTAAAATTTAGATGACAGACAAAATGGAAGCTGTGTCCCTGCAGCAGACAGGTTCATACTGTGCTGGCTTGTTAGCTGAGCTGAGCTGCAGGCTCTGTGTTTCATTCAGACTAGGTTCACGACAAACCATCATAAATTCACAGTTTTAGTGAACAATAAATAGCTATTGAGAAGTACTGAAAAAGATCTGACTTTATTTTATATATGTATGTGTTATTAATTTATTTAGGCACATATATCAGCTTATAAAGATGCATACATTGCAGTACACATTGCATATCTGAACATACACCTAGTTTCTACAGAGCTGGCATTCATGAGTGATCAATCACAGTTCTGTCTTTAATCACTGTGTCAATATTCACTCCTAGTCTCCATAAAAATCAGCATTCTCTCAGCAGTTCTCAGCTTATGAGTCTCTACCCCTGTGGGGTCCAATGACACATTTCACAGAAATTGTATATCAGATATCCTGAATATCAGATGTTTACATTACAACTCATAACAGTAGTAAAATTACAGTTATGAAGTAACAACAAAAATAATTTCATGGTTGAGGGTCACCACATGAGGAACTATATTAAAGGGTCACAGCATTAGGAAGGTTGAGAACCATTGCTTACACACTAGCAGGTAAATATAAGCCATATAGATATGTCAAAAAATTAATATAAGCCAAAGTTAACTCAGGCTATGTATGTACCTATGATCATCCCAAAGGCACAGTGTATATAACTGTAATTTTACTGATTTCTTGATTATTTAGTCTTACACAAAACACTTAGTCATTTTCCGTGCCTATTGTGTTATTTACTCAAAATGTTTTCAATACAGACTTTACAAAATGGTAGTTACAAGTCTCTACTAATGACATTCTCCATCATCCACACATTCCTTGAGAATAGATGCTAAAACTCTGCTTGTGGTACTTTCAATGTTCCTCACCAAATAAACTTAACAATGATAAAACAGGCACTCAGGAACTTCCTTTTGCCACTTACAGATTTTTAGTTATATGCACATCATCTTTTATGATACTACCCTGCACTGCATGCTACATTTTCTTTTGGAAAGAAACCTCAATTTACTTCAATTTCTTAGAAATTAAAATATAATTAATTACAATACTTTTACCCTTGCTATCTCTCTTCCCCTTGAAAATCTTCCTAAATATCTCCCCTAAAATTATGTGCATATTATGTACATGTATGTGCATATTATGTCTTTCTTAACAGAATCATGAGGTCATGAACTTACCGATACTTTTCCAAAGATCATATGTAGAACTCTATTGTTGAATTACTGCTCTGTGAACAATCTCCCCTGCCTAACCTAACAAAAACTGTACAATCTTATTCCCCAGGGATTACGTTCTATCATGTCTAATCACACTGGAAAAAATGAGACCTTAATTATCTGGTTCCTTTCTCCTATTGGTCAACGGTCACAGCAGAGTGGTGATATCAGGATGAAAATCACTAATCTAAATAGTTCTCTGCATTTTTCATTCCAAGGATTCTAAACTCTCTGCTCAGCATGATAGTGAGTGGTTCATTTGCCTTTTCACATAGGGAGAGAATGAATACCATTTAGGCAGATTCTTCTAGAAGCACTGAAATAAACATTTTATATATGATTTGTTGGATTTATTTTCAGAATTATTGTACATATATCAATAAGACACCAGTGGAAATGACTGTAATTTAGTAAAAGCACCCAAATCCTGTTCAGCATGTAATTGCTAAATATAAGTGTTTTAAAAATAGAAAATACATCAATAATTATCTTCAGTTTTAATTTTTCATATTTCTAATGCTATAATGTTAAAGGAGGCTAAGTCTGTATATATCTACTAGCTGTGATATATGATTCTTGACAAACAATGTAAGGGCTGGTAAAAAGTATATGCACTCATAAATGTTAACTGTATATATTGTGTCAAGGTAAACATTCAAAATGGACAGCAATGTAGTTAATTCTATAGTGTCTCACAGAATTAAAGAACTGGAAGGCATGCTTAATGTCATCTATCACAACTCCTTTATTTACACTAAAATGATAAATTTTCAGGCTGATGGAAATGATATTTCCAGAGAAATAGTATTGTATGCCTAAGGTTATAGAACTGGTTAATGATCAGGTCCATAAATGTGATAAATATGCATTTGAAATTAGATTTTGTATTCTCATCAAGACTGAAAAATAAAAAGCCCATAATACTGAAGCAGAGTTGGGAGAGGTATATGACAGTGTTTGGAGGGAAGGAAGAAATGTTGCAATTATAATCTCAAAAAAGATTTGTATGCAAAATCACTCAGTGATCTCTAAAGTAGAATACAAGTGAAAAAGATAAAATTAAAATTGTTGTTACAGATAATTGGTAATGTTTCAAATCATCATTTACTGATGCTTTCAGGCTTTCATTCTATTTTAGAAACCTAAGTATATGAGAAATGTCTCTGTGGGCGCTCAAGCTGATGGGATGCCTGTGATTTTTAGGATTATTTACCTCAGTATTATCTTCCTGAATTTTTTGGTTCAATATAGAGATAAATGGGGTAATGTGACAACCATTGACAAGTGGAGATGATAAGAATAGCAGTTGCCTTCTTGGTAGAGTAAGGCTACATGGTATGTACTCAGTCATAAGGGGATGTTAGATGTAAAGCAAAGGATAACCAGACTACAACCCACAACTCTATGGAGACTAGCTACCAAAGAGGACCCTAGGAGGAATGCATGGATCACCCAGCAATAGAGAAATTGATAATATCTACATGAGCAAACTGGGGATGGGGGTAATGGAGGGCAAGGGATGAAGGATGAGAACATAGGGGAATGGAAGGTTTGAGCTGGAACAGGGACAGAGTAGAAGAGCAAGGAAAGAGCTACCATAATAAATGAAGACATAATGGGAATAGGGAGAAACAGGGTGCTAGGGAAGTTCCTGGGAATCCACAAGGATGACCCCACCTTAGAATATTAGCAAGAGTTGAGAGGGTGCCTGAACTGGCCTATTCTGGTGATCAGGTGGGTGAATACTCTATCATCATAGGGCCTTCATTCAGTGACTGATGGGAGCAGATGCACAGATCCACAACCGGATACCAGCCCAAGCTCCAGTACTCCAATCAATGAGAGAGAGAAATTCTGTGAGCAAGGAACATCGAGACCACAATGGAAAAATGTACAGAGTTGGCCAGACAAACTATTGGAAATGCATGAACTGTGGACCAACAGCTGTGGAGCCCCCATGGATTTGGATTAGGCCCTCTGGATAGGCTAAACAATTTTTTAGCTTGAACTGTTTAGGGGACCCCCCAGGCAGTGGGATCAAGACCCATCCCTGGTGCATGAACTGGCTTTTTGGAGTCAAGTGCCTATGGTGGGACACCTTGAGCAGCCTTGGTGAGGCTTGGACCTGCCTCAACTGAATATACCAGGCTCTGCTGACTCCCCATGGGAGACCTTGCTTTGGAGGAGGTGGGAATGTGAGGTGGGTTGGGGGGAGAGGCAGGGGCAATAGGAGGGAGAAGAGTGGGATCTGTGGTTGCTAAGTAAAATGAATAGAAAATTTAATAAAATAAATAAAAATAAAAACTTAAAAATGACTTCCCATACAGTACTCCTCAATTTTAAGTCTAAGCTTTGCAAACTTTGGCAAACCCTTTAACTTCTTTCAGTTTTCTTGAGTGAAAATTATTTGAATAAATATATGTGAATCGCTGGGCAATGCCACCTGTTCTATTCAGCATCTTCAAGGAAGCCACAGTGAGTTGGAATGGCAGCTATGGGTAAAGTGGCATACAGCGGCATAGGATTCTCAAATACAAGAAACATGTTTGTTGTCCTAGTAAGTTTCCTTCTGCTGTGAGAAAATTCTTAAGGTAATAAACTTAAAGCAGGGAAAGGAATATTTTGTCTAATGATTTCAGAGATTCTAACCCATGGATAGTTGACTTCATTGTCTTTGGGACTGTGGCAGGGCAAAGCATTATAGCAGAGATTATAAGCAGAATGAGATGCTCACCTCATGGCAACCAGGAAGGAGAAGGGAATCAATGAAGTTCCAATGTCTCCTTAAAAGGCATTCTCTCAATGGCCTAATTTCCTTTCTCCGAGTCCTAACTCTTAAAAGATTCAGATTCTCAATGGTAGCACAGGCTTGTGCCAGGCCCTTAAGTAGTATTCAAGAAACAGACAGCATTACTTGGGGGGTATGTTTTTAACCTAGTTCATTTTGAGTACTTTGTATTCTCTGTCTCTGCCCTGTGTTTTCATGTGGACTTGTTTTTGTTTCTGTTTACTTTTTGGCCTTACAATGTAGTAAGGCTTGCTGTGAGCTCACAATCCTCTGTCTCTGTTTCTTGAGTGCTAAAACCACAAGCATGCACCACCATATATTTTTTTTTGGGGGGGGGGGTTATTCTCCTTACTTTCTACTCTTTCTGCTGCTTCTCTTGGCGATTTTTTAAATTGAGTTATCATCTTGTTATTGCATTTCTTCACATTAGTAATATCTCCCCATTTCCAATACAATACACAGTAGAGACTGGGGAAAACATTGACAAATGATGTATTACAAGAAAGAAACATACCTGTAAACCGAGAGCATCATCTGAACTTTGAAAATTTAATAGTATTTGTTAACTTATAAGTAATTTGGTGTCTGGGTACATGATTCAAATAAGAAACCAAGATTTTGGGGGACATATTTATTTTACAACATTATTGCAGAGTCACTGTTTAGTGTATGTAATGAATAAAATAATATCAAGGAACCAATGCAGAAATCTACATTTTCCCAGTATTATCACTAATTGGTCTAGACAGTCAAAGTGGAATATTCTAGTATGTAACATGGATATGCCAGATAGAAGAGATGGATGTTCAGATTAAAATCATCTCAGTCTGGAAATTGAACTCAAGTCAGTAGATTATTGATTACTTCTGAGTCTGCTGAAACTAACAACAATAAGTCTAGGAGTGTATTATTCAGTATTCTGAGGAACAGAAGTCATAGAATGAATACAGGTCAAAAGAAGATTTAATAAATTGGCTTAAATTATATAGTGTAGGTAGCAAAACAACAGATGTTTGCATATTGAAAAATAGCTGGTCCTCAGGCTAGATGGTTTTGGATTTCCAGTTTGGAACCAAAGGTCTTGGGATGGCTGATAGTCTTCAGTCCATGTTGAGAGACAGAAGAGCCCTTGACGGATGCTGGCAGATGCAGCAGCAAAGAAGGAGCAGTGGAGGCACTGTTAGTAACAGGTTGTGTGAGTTGGACAACAGGAAGCATAAACTCCCCAACAGGTAAAATGGCAAAAGATATTCCCTTGAACTTCCTTATATTTAGACCACCAGGAGAAGACACAGGGTAATGAATGAATGAATGGTCTTCCTATTACACATAACCAAATCAAGAAAAACCCTCACATGAGTGCCCAGATGTTTATTCCACAGGTGATTTTTGATCTAATCAGTTTACAATCAGTATTAACCACTAAAATTGAATACATTCCCTCAAAGTTTAAAATTATTATATGACTAATTATGAAAATAAATTGTTACTTATGGAAAAAATAAACTATTCAAAATATATGTGGAAATTTGGTTAGAGTAACTGCAATTGAGAAAACAAAATAGAGTACACAGAGCAGGAGATGAATAAAAATCAATAACGGTCCCCCAACACTAGTTAATAAGTGAAGATTTGAAAACACTTCTGTACACAGAGCAAAATATGACATCAATAATAATGGCATGCAACAGAACCATAAGTATGTCAAATAGTATAAATAATTATAAAAATAAAATGTGAAATAATTGAGCAGAAGAAACAAAAACACCATTCAAACAATTGGTAATTCAGTAAATGTGTCACAGAAGTGTTTGTTATTACAAATCATATATATACAGAAGAATAATGAAAGAGAACAGGGAGAGGATCCAATGAAAAGAGAGAAAGATTGTAGGACAAAATGAGGTTTTGTATATGTGAGAACTCTTAATTTTCTAAAACTGATATATATCATAAAATTTACATTCCAGTAGACCTTTAAAGAGCTGGGTTAGATAATGTAGAAACTACAGAAACGTAAAAAGAAGAAAGCATTCAAAAAAGTAAGCAGAGAGAAGAAAATAGATTAATTGAAAATGAAACAGTTTGACATCATTGTTTTGGTAGATGTAAGTTAAAATTGAAAGATACTAATAAAGATATGGAGGAAAGTTGATTATCAGAAAGTATATGTCAAATAAGTATAATGTTAAAAATTTAATTGAAATGATGCTACCTTCACATTAACAAACATTAAGAAATCATCATACTAGATACACACACACACAAACATAAACACACACAGACACAGTTGTTTATTTTAGTCTAGAGGACAAATGCTTTTAGAAGAAATCCCAGAGATTTAAAGCAAAGAAATAAAAGTAAAGGAATGTGGTTTTGTATGTATATATGTATGTGTGTGTATGTGTATTTAATATTTACTATATATATGTATATATATACCTGGCTTCTTTGTCAAAAATCAGGTGTTCATAGGTGTGCAGATTAATGTCAGGGTCTTTAATTTGATTCCTTTAGTCCACATGTCAGTTTTTATGCCTGTATCAAGCAACTTTTATTACTATATCTCTACAATGAAGCTTGAGGTCAGGGATTCTGATGCCTCCAGAGGTTGCTTTATCGTACTGGATTCTTTTAGCTATCCTGGGTTTTTGTGTTTCTCCATATGAAGTTGAGTATTGTTCTTTCCAGGTCTGTGAAGAAATGTGTTGAGATTTTGATGGGGATTGTATTGAATGTGTTGATTGCTATTGGTAAGATTGCCATTTTTACTATGTTAATCCTCCATATCCATGACCATGAGAGATTTTTCCATTTTCTGATATCTTCTTTGATTTCTTTTTTTCAGCTTAAAGTTCTTATCATACAGGTCTTTCACTTGCTTAGATTTACCCCCAAGATATTTTATATTATTTGTGACTATTGTAAAGGGTAATGTTTCTCTGATTTCTTTCTCAGCCCATTTATCATTTGTATATAGGAGGGCTACTAATTTTTTGAGTTAATCTTGTATTCTGCCACATTACTGAAGGAGTTCATCAGCTATAGGAGTTTCCTGGTAGAATTTTTGGGGTCACATATGTATACTATCTTATTGTCTGCAAATAAGGAAAGCTTGACTTCTCTCATTCCAATTTCTATCCCCTTGATACCCTTTGGTTGTCTTACTCCAGCTAGAATTTCAAGTACTATATTGAATAAATATGGAGAGAGTGAACAGCCTTTTCTTTTTCCTGATTTTAGTGGAATTGCTTTGAGTTTCTCTCCATTTAATTTGATGTTGGCTGTTGGCGTGCTGTAAAATGCCCTTATTATGTTTAGGTATGTTCCCTGTATTCCTGATCTTTCTAGGACCTTTATTATAAAGAGGTGTTGGATTTCATCACAGGCTTTTTCTGCATTTAATGAGATGAGCTTGTGTTTTTATTTCTTTCAGTTTGTTTATTACATTGACAGATTTCCATATGTTGAACCATGTTTGCACTTCTAGGATGAAGCTTACTTGGTCACAGTAGATAATTTTTTTTCATGTGTTTTTAAAAAAATAATTTTAAGACTGCTTAAGAAGGCAACAATTACAACAAAAACACTGGTTAATAGAGTGGACTAACACATGTAACCTACAAAAAGCTAGTCAAGATAGTTACCTAAATAGCATAATAGCATAGCTGAGGGATAAAAGTTATTTTTATTAAAACCACAAATACTATTCATACAAAAACAAATTAATAAAAATCCACTGCATAGAATGAGCAACTCTTTTTCCAACATATTAGCAGTGTGAATATTGTCATAAATTAGGTACCCATGTATGTATGTATGTGTATGTATATATATATATATATATATATATATATATATATATATATATATATGTGTGTGTGTGTGTGTGTGTGTATTTATATATATATATATATATATATATATATGTTTATACACACACACACATATATAAACATGATCCCACAGAGGATGCTTAGAACTCAATTCCAAGGCAGACAAATTAACAAAATATGTAGGGAAAAAGTTGGAGCATTTTTTAAACTAATGAAGACATGTGTTTCCAACACAAATAAAAAAGCCAAATAGTGCAAAACTCTATTCAGGAGGTTATCTTTGCTTTATACCAAAGAAGAAGAGGAAACATGATGCATGTCAGCCTGGAAGGAGTGATGTTAGTGAGACATTGGTCCTGGGATAAAGGAGAATTGTATTGACCAGTACAGCTGTCAGCAGAGGTCTGTTGCTGGATGAAGCAAAGAAGCAGCTAGAGGCATGGGGGAAGGTGGTAAAAGGGAGAAAGTTAACAACATATTGAAATATTGTAGCCAGGTAGACTTGGCATTTCTTCTTAGTTGTGCTTCCTGGATGAGGAGCAAGGGGAACTATCTTCTACTGCTGGTGGGTATGCAAGCTTGTACAGCCACTTTGGAAATCAATATGGCACTTCCTTAGAAAATTGGGAATCCATCTCCCCAAGACCTAGGTATACCACTCTTGGGCAAATAACTAAGGAATGCTCAATCGTACCACAAGGGCATTTGCTCATCTATGTTCATATCAGCATTGTTTGTAATAGACAGAACCTGGAAACAACCTAGATGCCCTTAAACTGAAGAATGGATAAAGAAAATATGGGACATATACACTATCGAGTACTACTCAGCAGAGAAAAACAATGACACCATGAGGTTTGCAGGCAAATGAACGGATCTAGAAAAAATCATCCTGAGTTAGGTAACCCAGACTCAGAAGGACAAACATGGTATGTTCTCACTCATAGGAGGATACTAGATGTAAAACAAGATGATTGGACTGCTACACAACTCCAGGGAGGCTACCTAGAAAATGGGACCCTAGGAAAGACACTGGGATCATCCAATGACAGAGAAATGGATGAGATCTACATGAACAACCTGGATGACAGTGGGAGTAATGAAGGGCAAGGTTTGAGGGAAAGAAAGCTTAGGGGAGCAGGAGATCCCAGCTGGATCAAGAACAGAAAGGGAGAACAAGGAATAACAGACCATGATAAATGAAGACCACATGAGAACAGGAAGAAGAAGCCAAGTGCTACAGAGGTCCCTAGAAATCCACAATGATACATCCACTGTAGACTACCGGCAATGGTCGAGAGAAAGCCTGATCTGACCTAGTCTGGTGATCAGATGGCCAAACACGCTAACGGTCATGCTGGAACTCTTATCCAATAACTGATGGAAGTGGATGCAGAGATCCTCAGCCAGGCCCCAGGTGGAGCTCCAGGAGTCCAATTGTTGAGAAAGAGGAGAGACTGTAAGAGTGTGAGCTGTTGAGAACAAGATTGGAAAAGCACAGGGACAAATAGCCAAACTAATGCAAGCACATGAATTATGAACCAAAGGCTGTGGAGCCCCCAGCTGGATCAGGCCCTCTGGATAAGTGAGACAATTGAATAGCTTGAACTGTTTGGGAGGCACCCAGGCAGTGGGATCTGGACCTGTCCTTAGTTCATGAGCTGGCTGTTTGGAACCTTGGGCTTATACAGGGATACTTTGCTCAGCCTGGAAGGAGGGGACTGGACCTGCCTGTACTGAATCTATCAGGTTGAGCTGAATCCCCAGGGGAGTGTTGGCCCTGGAGAAGATGGGAATGGAGGGGAGGGGCCTGGGGGAAAGGTGAGGGCGGGGATGGGAGGGGGGAGTACAGGGGAATCCATGGCTGATGTGTAAAATTAAAACACAAATATAATAAATAATAATTTAAAAAAGAATATTTTATGGATTAACATGGACTGTGAGACCCACACCAGCTGCTGAGAAATAGGAATATCAACATAGGGATGTACAGCTTAACTGATAGGATAGATTTCCCATGAGTCCTGTTCTTTATCTTTCATTTCAGGGGTCAGCTGTAATAATGCTGAGACTGTTATTTAGATTTTGAAACAAGAATAGCCTCCTTGGTTTAGGTAATTCATGATCCAATCTCCTGGTTCTTTGTACTCATATGTTTCCTGAAGGGGAAAAAGTCAGTGGTGAGTATTTGGTTGAGAATTAGGGTGTCAAGCAATGGCAGTTAGGAAGATGG